>NW_013667872.1:78398-80066 GCF_000517525.1 Limulus polyphemus | reverse complement strand
CTGTTTGACGTGGCTAATGTGTTTGAGGTGCTATTGATCCTTCCTGTTTTACGTGGCTAATGTGTTTGAGGTGCTATTGATCCTTCCTGTTTTACGTGGTTAATGTGTTTGAGATACAATTGATCCTTCCTGTTGGACGTGGTTAATGTGTTTGAGGTGCTATTGATCCTTCCTGTTTGACGTGGTTAATGTGTTTGAGGTGCTATTGATCCTTCCTGTTTTACGTGGTTAATGTGTTTGAGGTGCTATTGATCCTTCCTGTTTTACGTGGTTAATGTGCTTGAGATACAATTGATCCTTCCTGTTTGACGTGGTTAATGTGTTTGAGGTGCTATTGATCCTTCCTGTTTTACGTGGTTAATGTGCTTGAGATACAATTGATCCTTCCTGTTTTACGTGTTTAATTTTTTGAGGTCCAATTGATCCTTGCAGATTAATGTGAGAACGTGTGTTTTTCTCGACAAAGCTGACCTTTACTCTTTTTATGGGTATTTTGTGTTTAAGGTACAGATTATTTTTACTGTTTTATTTAAAGGTACAGTTTGCCCACACTGTTTTATGTTGTTAATGTGTGTTTAGGTCTTGTCTGTTTTGATGTGATAACGAGAGCTTTAAGCTTCAGATGTTTACTACTGTTGTATTTCATAACGTATGGTTCAGATACAGTTTATACTTACTATTTTATAGTACAATGTGTTTTTGAGGTGCAGTTGAAATTAACTGTATTTTGTGGTAACGTGCGTTTTGACATTTTCAATGAACAAGATTTTGTAAAATAAGGATTTTCTATTCAAGACTATTTATTTTATACGTTACTTTAATGCTAGATAAAATAATAATATGTTTTCATGGATATACTGAGAAGAAACACTTTGTGTATTACTAGATAACGTTTTTCGTTGTCATTACACTCTTGCAACAAAAACATTTTACTAGAGCTTCAAGGATTTATTTTATTTTAATAAATGCCTCAGTTTATAATGAACAAAAACTGAATATTGCATTGAAAGCTGTATTCCTTAAGATGACGTGAACAGACTGTTACATATTAATCCTAAATACAAACCTAATATACACTAAAACATTTGTTACTTATCTTAAAGTAATCTTAGTTCCTAACCTTAAATCTTAAAACATTTGTCAGTGTCGTAAAGTAGTCCTAGCTTCTAGCCTTAAATATTAAAACATTTGTCAGTGTCGTAAAGTAGTCCTAGCTTCTAGCCTTATAAATCTTAAAATAGTTGTCAGTGTCGTAAAGTAGTCCTAGCTTCTAGCCTTATAAATCTTAAAATAGTTGTCAGTGTCGTAATGTAGTCCTAGCTTCTAGCCTTATAAATCTTAAAATAGTTGTCAGTGTCGTAAAGTAGTCCTAGCATCTAGCCTTATAAATCTTAAAATAGTTGTCAGCACTGTAAAATGATTGTAACTTCTAACCATATGAATCTTTAAAATACTTGTTCCAAAAATACTGTAAAGTAATCCTGGCGTTCATATAAACCTTTAAAACAGTTGTTAGTGTTGTAGAGCAAATAAGCTAAATAAGTTTGTTTGTTTGTTTGTTTGAAGTTAAGCACAAAGCTACACGTTGGGCTATCTGTGCTCTGCCCACCACGGGTATCGAAACCCGGATTCTAGCGTTGTAAGTCCGCAGACATACCGCTGTGCTAC
>NW_013667872.1:71492-77398 GCF_000517525.1 Limulus polyphemus | reverse complement strand
CACAAAGCTACACAATGGGCTATCTGTGCTCTGCCCACCACGGGTATCGAAACCCGGATTCTAGCGTTGTAAGTCCGCAGACATACCGCTGTGCTACTGGGGGGCAGCTAAATAAGATAAAACAGAAAACAAAAATGCTTTAATGTTCATAGTGTTTCGGGTTGGAACGCTCTTCCTCTGGTTGATATCAGAATGGTTGATATCACAAAGATTGTCAAACATAGAACGTTCGACATTAACATCATGCAACAGATCTAAAGTAGCATACACACGAATCCCAGGCGAATCAATGTTTTTTTGTTTTGTTTTCTTACAATAGGTAATATTAGCATATATATGTCATTGTAAATATTAATATTAATTCAAATAAGAATCAAAAATAAATTTGAATTATATTTTAACGTATTTGAAAAAAATCCGTAATATTAACAGGTAATTGGGTGTTTTGCATTGTTGCAGAACAACAATGTCACATTCCTATTGTTCGAAAAATAGCTAGCTTTGTGGGTTCTAAAAATAAAAAATAGAATAATAATAACAATAGTAATTAATACATAGATTAATTCAAGTTGAGAAATATACATATGTGTGCGAGAGGAAAACTATACATGGGAGTTTGTGAATAAGTATCCTTATATGCTTGCATACACCTATATGCGCGCGCGCACATACAAACATAGGCAGAGCTATAGAAAAGAAAATCTTTCATTTATCCCCTTCGGGTGAATGATACCAAGTCGATAGATAAGTTCATTTTCATCTTGTTTCTTTTTCTTGACTGTTCATGAATGACAGAGAGCCAGGATTCTGAAGTAGCTAATGTTATGGTCACTACCATTGAAATGTTTAGCCACAGGCTTGACTGGATTGTAATCCTGGATGTTACGAACGGTCTTTCAGACAACATCCGACCTGTTTCTCCTACATAAAGTTGTCTACAATATAAATTTTATAACCTCTATGATATCAAACGCTCTGTTTCATTAAAGTTTAACATTAGCTATTTCTAGTGGTATAATTTTTTTTTTCGAGTACTCTAGAGTAATCCTAGCTTCTCACCACGGTGGGAAGTCAAGATTAATTTACAATGCTGTCATCACTGTCAAGTTTACATATATAAATCAGGCAATGTCAGCATTATATATTAATTTTGGCTTCTCACCATGTATATGTAATACACGTATTTCACGATAAAAATTGTCACAAAGAGCCGCTTTTATTTTCGCCTCATTTCGACTTTTTCCCAAGCAATTACTATTAGTTTTGAGCATTCGCATCGTATTTAGAACCACTTAATCGATTACCTTTCTAATCCGGCCTCACTTGCCTACCACTCACAGTGAAATGTCTATTATTCTCTTCTTTTTTGTAACGAAGTGGCTATTACTACGAGTGCTTCCTCCATCTTTTCTCAGATATTGGTATGGCCGTGACGTTTTGATGTTCTTAACTTAAATAATCGCCGTGTTTCGCCTGTACAATTTATTCAAGCGTTATTAAACGATGTTTAATAATATTTTTTCTTTATCTGATTGATTGCGTTTAAGTTATGTTGCCGTGGGCTTGTGTTTTGTGTACTGTATATATTTATTCAAGCATTCTTAAAGAATAATTTCAAAGGAAATAAGAATTTTATGTGCCCAGTTATATTCACTTCGTTGTGTCCGTTCACGGATGGGAATTCTTGTTCGAAACCACTAATTTTGTTTTTCGTGTTTCTTTTCTTTCCACATCCTAAGTTTCGTCTTTCGGCAAAGCGAAGACGACGTTATTAATTAAATGCAACTAGGAGACGAGTTTTATAATTACACGGAGTTTGTTTTAACAAACGTAGAAGATATTCAACAATCAAACAGTTGCAATTGTTCTAAATCTATTGTTGTTCAACTTTAATTCATATTTATTAATAAGTAAGGTCGGTGTAAGTTCTTTCGTAGCATAAGTATTAACATAGATATGCGCTGATAAGATTGTTATCAGACTGTATTTAGTTTTGTTGTATTTAGAAAAATAACAAATGCAAACTAAACTATGCTATAGAACTGCTGTTTGTGATACAAAATGATAAATACCCTATAATCCGAGCGCTTTCGAAAGGTGGACCTTTCGTCTTCAGGGGCAAATTGGGAATGAAACTGCTCTTTGTGTTCATACTAAACATTGACTACATACTTAGGTTAAAATTAAGATTCCAAACTAACTTAAAATTTGTAAAGTTAGACTACGCGAAACGTCTAATTGTAGTTATTTGTTTCTTATCGTTATGTTGTGAATGCCTGTTCTAAGCTGACGAAGTATGATTATAATTAATTATACTTGTCATAATACATTTGTATTATGTGTATTATATTTTTGTCACTATATTCTCTATTTAATCCCTCGGAATTTTTTTAAAGAAGAAGAATATTATAGAATAGTATTTCAACCACTCTATGCCCGCCACATCTATTGCCGACGAAACTTTTCGCTCAATATAAGGCTCATTAGGCTAGCTGGGACACAATATGTTGTGTCCCCCGCTAGGACATTTCTATAAAAAAGAATAGATCTGTATTCAGGGCCACAACCAGACACTCAGACTTAGTTGGAAAAATATATTTCAAACCTAAGGTCAAAACATTTGATTTGTTTAGAAATGTACTTCTTATTTATATAATTGTATATTGTTACAATTGCGAATCAATTGTGTGTGATTGTTTTATAATTAATTAGTTACCCACTATTTTCGTAAAAGTGATAATACTAAATAAACAACATAAAATTAATTTTTTTATCAGTCGGTATTATTTCGTTATTTTTAAAGTTTTTGTAGTCTTAGTTTTAACTCGTCATTAAAGAAAACATATATAAGAAGTTAGTAGAGCATTTGCCACAACATAGCTGTGGTAATGATACTCACAATTATTCAACGTGCAGGTAGTAATGTACAAACTTGCTATTAGTGCTAGTTGTGCTGTGGTAATGATACTCACAATTATTCCACGTGCAGATAGTAATGTACAAACTTGCTATTAGTGCTAGTTGTGCTGTGGTAATGATACTCACAATTATTCCACGTGCAGGTAGTAATGTACAAACTTGCTATTAGTGCTAGTTGTGCTGTGGTAATGATACTCACAATTATTCCACGTGCAGATAGTAATGTACAAACTTGCTATTAGTGCTAGTTGTGTATTTCTGAGAGTGTATCTGTGTAAGGTTCTATTGTTAAAAAAACAGATAAATGAATGAATAACAGAAATTGTTCTATGACATATTCAATGTAGTAGCTTTGGCGACGGCAACAATGCTATAATAAGTTAATAATAATAACTAGAATGATGTTTATTTTTAATGTGTTTCTGCTGAAGGT
Source organism: Limulus polyphemus (assembly GCF_000517525.1). NCBI lineage: Eukaryota > Metazoa > Arthropoda > Merostomata > Xiphosura > Limulidae > Limulus > Limulus polyphemus. The sequence continues at coordinate 74,046 of NW_013667872.1, read as the reverse complement.
TTCACAGTAAAAAGAAGAAATGAAATGTGAAATTATTTTGGGGTCGATCATTTCAAACTGGAGACATTTTTTGCCTGGAAATCGGATACGTATGGTCACCCTAGATGTAAATACGTAAAATGTACTTAATCCAGAACTACAGTATTCATTATGGTGTAGGCTAATTATCAGTTGACGTTTACTTGGTATTCTTAACCTGAACAGCACCGTAAGCGCCACATGTGCTAATTGACTAGGATAAAAACCTCAAAGTTTAGGCATAACGACCATTAACGTAGAACTCCTGACCAATGTAAGAATCCGCCACCTAACAGCTACTTAGCCGATTAGCAGTATCCACAACCACTTTTATAATGTACTTACAGCTGAAAGTGCGATATATCATGGACTCGAACCTTGGATATTCTAATCAGCAGCCTGGCACGCTTACTACTTGTCTACGCCTGGTCAAATATGTATTGATAAAAGCTTAAATATTTAATTATTATCGATGGAATATATGTGTGCTCCCATTATTTTAAAGATTCAAAAACTTCATTAAATAGCCCTTTCACAGATTTGTGCTTGTTCTTATTTTAAAAATAAATCATCAAGGCAGTTCACATTTTACATTTCATTTACGTAGTATAAGTCTATTATTATTTACTTGAACAGGACATATCACTTGAAAAGCTCTCAAACTGCGCTTTCCATTTACATCTTAACATATTTTCTTTTCTAACTCTTATACAAGTTACACATTCTTACACAAGAATCCATCCGATTAAAAATAACTCACACTTATGTTGTTGTTTGTTTATTATTAAGCACAAAGCTACACATAGGGCTAGGTCTATCCGTGGTCTGCCCACCACGCGTATCGAAACCCGGTTTCTAGCTGTATAAGTCTGCAGAAATACCGCTGTGCCGCCACACACTTATGAGTGAGAAGTCGAGTTTACCTAACAAGGTTAAGAAACCAGCTCAGAATTCGCTTTTTAAGATAAAGCGTTTAACTGTTATGTTTCAAATGAGTTGCTATGTCGGACTTTGCTACGTTTTTGAACATATGTAACAGTGCGATGTAACCTGTAATAAAAATTAGTTAGATTATCTTTTTTCTAATAAAGTTGTGGATTTATTAAATTATCTCGCTTGAATACGTTTAATATGATTTGAAAGTGGGATGAAAACTTAAACTCCTTTTATTTAATTCCATTGTGTTCTGAATTATTTGACAATTTCAGTTAATAAATAACAGCAGTCTATACACATCACTTTGGACTCCAATAAGTCATGCCACGTGTGCTTCCTGTCTTTTTTCTGGAACCTTCTTCATACGTTTACAAAGTTATCTTCCACGAGTACTAACAGTAGTTAAATAATATTACGTATTACATTATTTAGCTCTGTGTAATTCGTTTTTCATTCATAATTTAATTCAAACGTAGCTAATAAATGTTAATGCGATGTGTTTGAACGAAGTTAAGACGCTTCCAATATTATGGATTCAATATCCACTCAAGTTGTTTCTACCAGGAGTTTGCTAAAGAGCACACAAACATCAGATTTTTGAAGTTAACATTAGAGCAGAGGCGTCAGTTAAGAACACAAGGGTTAGCTGACATATAATATTATTTTCCACGGTCGTCACTTCAAGAGCTCAGAAACAAGCTTATGGTTGCCTTAGCAACAGAGAACTAAGCTCGTTATTTTGCAAGACTTTAAGTATCTCTGCACGATACCTCGCTCCATTAGCTGATATTTTGTTATAAAAGAATTAACCACTGGGAGATCAGTTGTGTGAATGTGTCATTGTTATGTAAAAACAGTTTTGTTTTTGTTGTATAAATACACACCTGTTGCTTACGTTATATTGCAGTGGTCGGTTTATATGTCTAGACACTCACCTAATACTGCTGTTGGAAAGACAGTTTGGCAATTCTTTGTGTGGTTCTATAAATTAAATACCTATTTTTTATTTTTTTTTGATATGATACAACCACAAATTTGTTTGTGTGAATACACGTGTAACTATTATGAAAGACAATTCTTGGTATGTTTGTATAAATTAAACCTTTTGTTGCTATTATAATACAATCGTATATTTGGTTGTTTAAATAATCATGTGTCACTGTTATGGAAGGAAAGTTTTGGTTTTTTTTTGTATATCGGGGCATATTTAAAATAACGGTGGTGAGGAACAAGAAGAGGTTGGTTAAACTGTAACTTACATTTATTGGGTGTAGTAAGAAAAATATTGAAGTAATGAACTTTTCATACAATTTTCAATATTTTTTTTTCTTTATACATTCAAAATATCAGATACACACAAAATGAGAATGTTAAACAATGTTTTTGAGTTTTCAATAAAGTATGGTATTAACGACGATCTCAATCTCTATGTTCATGTGAAATACCATGAAGGAAAAATTTGATTTAATTCTCTATCTGTCTCAATAGTTTTGCTCATTACACTAGCCAAACCACAAACTATCAAACTGTAGATCACAATACGACAAGCAGGCCCCCAGTAGCACAGCGGTATGTCTGCGGATTTACAACGCTAGAATCC
>NW_013667872.1:44697-71353 GCF_000517525.1 Limulus polyphemus | reverse complement strand
ACAAACAAACAAACAAACAAAGCGACAAGCAGCCTCAAACTGAAATTCAAATCCGCATCTACTTGTAATATTTTTAGTGATAATTGAGAGTGAGGAAACAAAATAAAAAGGGGAGGGCTTGACCCTGTTGGCGACCCCTTGAATTTAACCCTAGTTCATAAATATACACTATTTGGTGACATTATAATATAATATTTATTTTACTTCTAAAAATACCCACCTGTAAGCTCTGATATAAAGATTATTTCCAGTTCTTTGTATAAAAACACATACTGTTCTTATTAGCCGTACTTCGCATATTTGCGAAAACCTACATAAAGGTTATCTACGTCAGTCGTCCCTGAGTTTTAACTGATAGAATAGAGGGAAGACAACTACTCACCAGCACTTACCCCAACACTTTTGCTACTCTAATCGAATAATGGGATCTGACCGTCACTCTTATAACGTATTCACGGCCCCAAGGTGCGGAGTGCAATATTGCGTATGTGTTGGGGGAGGGGGGATGCCAATCATGGATTCTCCGATCCACATTGAGTACGCCAACCACTTAGCCACGCCCGGCCTGCTGGGTTTAATTGTCTAATCACTCATCTGTCACTGCTGATAAAAAGAAGTATCTTAATTTAGGTATATTGTTGTGGGTTAGTTGTCTAAATACTCACCTTTCACTGCTAAAGGAAAGACCGATTTTAGTGTGGTTGCATAAACACACACGTCTGTTACTGGTGTTAGAATACAGTGGTGGGTTAGTTGTCTAAATACTCACCTTTCACTGCTAAAGGAAAGACCGATTTTAGTGTGGTTGCATAAACACACACGTCTGTTACTGGTGTTAGAATACAGTGGTGGGTTAGTTATCTAAACATTCACCTTTCACTGCTGAGGGAAAGACCGATTTTAGTGTGGTTGCATAAACACACACGTCTGTTACTGGTGTTAGAATACAGTGGTGGGTTAGTTATCTAAACATTCACCTTTCACTGCTGAGGGAAAGATTGAGTTCGCTTAAAGAAAAAAATAGAAAAACATCCAAACATTTACTCTTGTAATAATAATGAAGTGTTCTGCTTTATCATGATCCATATTCAGGTGATGAAAAGAAACAGAGAAAAATACCAACAAATTCCAAAAATTTACATTACAAATGTAAAAATAACGAAGTTTTCAACTCTATCCGACATTTTCTAACTGCAATATTTTAAATAAATCTCATTGTTTTTCCACGAGGCAAACAACCATTTGTGAATTATCCGTTAATGTTCCATGCTTCCTTTCTGGGGGTTTTAATTCACTGACAGAAATAGAAATATAACAATGCTTTTGAATTACGTATCTCCAAATTTAACTAAAACTTGTCCATAAGCCACAGTGAACGCTAAATATTTATTTATTATAAAAGCAGTTAAACGAAATACTTCACAAGAACTCGACTTCGTTTTCGACCCTTCTAGAAGTACAAAAGCAAACTTAAATCTACCATGAGTTTAAGATTTGTGCCCTCTACCGGGACTTTACTGTAAACATTTTTCATATAGTGCATGGCCTCAAATTAATTCAAGTTCCTTATTTTCTTTTTGAGTGTATAAAAGTGTTTTATACTATGACGTTCTGTTCTATGTTCCCAGAAGTTACAGCGTTTGTGACCCATTTAACAAAAACATACAACTAGTGGTTTCTATGAGTACTTGGAAGCTTATGGAAAGTATCACCGACACCATAATTTGTGTATCTTTATTTTAGTCTCTAATTATTGTTGTAAGCAGACACATGCCGGAAGCACCCTGATGTTAATTGAGTTAATGTAAATTGCACTGAGCTGTTTTAAAACCGTTTGTAATAGATTAAACTAAATTCATGTAATATTAACAATGGAGGTTAGCATGCCCAACAAAGTCTGAAAGGCTCTTTCAGAAGCGGTCAACAAGAACTGCTGGTTTACAGAAGCGAAACGTTTTTTCATTTTTATAAACATTTCTCGAAATGTTTTAAACGTTTCAACTGCCAGTAATTTTACTATGGTAGTATTTACGAATACAAAGTTAGGCAGAATATAGAATATTACGCAAGAGATACTTAGGAACATATGGCCAAAAAAATACAAAGAACATTATTTAATTAAGTCAGGTAATTTCATCAAGTCTAACAACATAAACTCTGGTACTGCTGTTAGGCTTACTTGTTGAAGAACATTTTTCTCAAAGGTTGTTCTGAAACAAAATATTTTTACGTTCTTATTTTTGTTCTATGATATAACTCGCTACGAAAGAGCAGGCTATTAACAACTTTCCGAATTTGAGCCAAATTGTAAAACAGGTATTTAAAAGTTCTAACAGATGGGCGTAGGAGCCCATTGTCTACCTTTTACAAATCTATAAAGAAAGTTAATTTTCAGCTGCCTATCTACAGCAAGATAGTGAATCTGGGAGTCGGACTGTATGGGATTAAAACGTACAAGGGTATTATGTAATATCGTCTTCAGTTCGTCTACCCATAGAACAAACTATACCATCTTCAGTCTATGTATCCGTAGTACGTAATATCATATTCAATTAATTTACCAATATAATTTAAATTTAATAAATTGACAATAATATATTTGTGATATGTCGTTTTTAATGGAAATGTAACGTCAGTAATTGTATTCTGTGTTATGATAGCTTATTATTTTTTGCATAACATTGGAAAATATCCCTTGAAAGATTCGTGTCAAAACCTTTTATTGTTTCCATTTGAATCTCTGTTAACCTCGAGGAATTATGATTATTTTTCATCTACACAATGAGACAGTTCTCCATTTAGACGTCTTACTTGGTAATAAGTGCATATAGCAGTGAAATATCACAGCTTTACATATATTTTGCCCCTGAGTCCCCGTATGGGTTTTATAATCCCAACGTGATGATTATTGTTTATGCCAATGTTCTGAACGTGTTATTCGATATATCATTGTTTGGTTGTACTTAGTACATTAGTACCAGGAACACATTCCGTGACTTTTAAACTACACATTTTATTTCGCCGCATGTTTTGAAACATCACAAGTGAAAATTTTTGACTTGTACTTCGCTAAGGATGTTTAGAACAACACATACTGTATATATCCGTATCAAGTTCGTATTGTTCGTATAATACCAACTGTATTTTATTGTTTGAAATGAACAAATACATAATTAAAGTTAACTTCAATACCGAATACCGTTACATAGTTGTCGTTTGTCATCTGAAATTTCAATACCAAATACTCCTACAAAGTCATAGTTTGTCACCTGAAACTTCAATACCGAATACCACTACCAAGTCGTTGTTTGTTACCTGGAATTTCAATATCAAATTCTACTACAAAGTCGTTGTTTGTCACCTGGAATTTCAATACCGAATTCTACTACAAAGTCGTTGTTTCTCACCTGAACCTTCAATACTAAAAACCACTACAAAGTCGTCGTTTGTCGCCTGAAACTTCAATTTCGAATACCACTACAAAGTCGTTGTTTGTCACCTGAATCTTCAATACTAAACACCACTACAAAGTCGTCGTTTGTCGCCTGAAACTTCAATTTCAAATACCATTAAACATCGTTGTTTGTCACCTGAAACATCAAAACCGAATGCCACTACGAAGTCGTCGTTTTTCACCTGGAACTTCAATACCAAATTCTACTACAAAATCGTTCTTTGTCACCTGAAACTTCAATACTGAACATCATTACATAGTCGTTGTTTGTCATCTGAAATTAAATTTAAAGAATAATGCATCATAGTAAATAACTACCTCTGAAAATTGCATTCTGCACAGCATGGAACTTTTTGTAGCTTGTCGACTCGCATCCTAACGGTGAGTTATGAAACCAAAGCTCACATAGGTTTAAAAGACAGTTTTGTGTGAGCCATGAGCCTTAATCGATCGAATTTCGTGCACTATTTGGCTATATATCTTAATGTTCTGGTGCTATAAAACACAAATGAGTATAGAACATCATATGATTGGAAGAGGCTATTATCAGTATTTTTATGATCTGTAACAATATATCATTATTAAGTTATACCTCTGAGTGCAGATAACGTAATCGCTAGTGTCTTTTTTTACGTGACTTAACATCTGGCATAATAGTTAGTGTGTATAGTATTTAATTCAATCGATTGACAGAAATCAGAATTCAATATAACATAAAGATTTAAGCTCTTAATTTTATTTGTGGATTACAGGGAGAATTAATAATAATCATTACAACTTGGTAAAGTTCCCTATCATCGCTATTTATGGTAATCTATTATAATATTTCTAAATTGTTGTCTGTCCTGAAAAAGGGCGCGCACTTTACTATCTAAATGCACACGCTCAACGATTGTAAATAATAGGCGGAGATAGATATACTTTAGTAGAGATTTTTGTACAACAACATATTAAAAGCTTATCAAATATTTTAAAAAGGTCTAACGTTAGGTCATAGAATAAAATATTATGTTTATCTATTGATAATATTAAGTACGGTGAAGCCTTAAGTCAAATTATAATTCCTTTATATTATTATAGAAATCCTGTTTTCCAAGAAGTACTGTTGCAATAACGATATTCATTTGACCGCAAATATTTTGTGGGACTGTGCTAGTAATAAATATTGATCACCTATTGATTAGGATATTAATGAATAATTTCCGTGTTTCACGTTATTGGTGAATTTTACTGTTTTAACATTCTCATTCGTCTAAAAATGAACTGTTTTTTTTTTCATGAGTTGAACTGAATAAGTACATTAAACAGCAGATCAACATACTTCTTCACATTCTGTTCACTGGAGAGCAGTTCGTTAATTTACGGCTCCAGATTAGTCTCCAAAGTGAGTATGTTGCTCACCTTATCTAATGGAAAATATTCAATAACGAGTCTCTCATGACAAGTATGTAGAGATAATCTAGTTGGAAAAATCGAAAACGTAAGGAGTTCACAAGGGTGACCGAAATGAGCAGAATATGAACAGTATATTCTAAAATGTCACACGATGAGTCTAGTTAGGCTAGTCAAGCGCTGCAGAGAACGTTTGTTAGACCTAAAAACTGAATTTTTCGCTTCACTAGCTGTGACTCGTTACGTTAATCAATAAAAACCCTATATCTCTCTACTGATGTTTAACAAGATAAGTCAAAGACGACCACAGCTTCAGGAAGCAGGACTTATGTTGAAATACGAAGCTGTGGTGAACCAGAAGAAATTTTAGATTCTTTTATAAATATCTGTATATTTAGAGGCGTAGCCAAGGGGGCCCAGTCCCCCTGAAAAATCTTGGCATATTGATCACATATTATTTTCCAGCTTTTATATATAATAAACTCGTTTTGTATCATTTAATAAGAAATAATAAAACTTCTATAAACACTATTATTTGATTTGTTTTAATGACAATTTTATTATCTATTTAGATCTATTTCAGTTTTGTAATTTATTGGACCCCCTGGCTACACCACTGTGTATATTACGTTATGTTTTGAGTGAATCGATACTTCGATACACTTATTTATTGTTAATTTTCCTAATATTCAAAATATCCAAGACTTAAAAAAGCACCATCTTTAACTTTGAAAGTAAAACTAACAGCCACCTTCTGTGTGTTAATGCTAGAGGGAACTGTTTATCATCAACCACGATAATGGCTCAAAATAGGGACCGCAAGGAATTGCACAAAACCCTAACATAACGTTCGGGCAGAAAGCACCTTAAACAGTAAAGATTCATTTCCAACAATACTTTACTATTGACTGCTAAGACTGTACACATATATAAATGCACAAAACAGCACGCATGTTAGTCTTACGAGGAAAAGAAAATCCGCTGAAAATGACACGTTTGTAATTCATATTACTATTATTATTCTCTTACCAGCCTACAACAAAAATAGCTTAGTATAATGCACCCAAACCTTTTTAGAATACTAAATAAGGTACTGTAAAGGTCGTAGGGGTATTGAATAGTTAATTTCTTTCTTCTGTATTTTACGTAAGCTAAAAAACATCACAATTCTAATATAAACAATGTTGTCATTACTGCTTGAAGTTAGCTTTCTTACAAATATCTGCCGTTCTTTTAAAAACGTTTAACTACACAGTGAAACAGGAATTACCAACAAATAATAAATTAACATCAGATGACTGCAACATTGAATGCTTTGTACACTATACCAATTGTATCGGTGTCGTGAGGGAGCCAACCCCTAGAGTATGTACGAAGTGAAGAAGTAAAAAAAAATCAATACACATAATATTACATTTTATTACACACACATTCATAGTTTGTTTTTGAATTTCGCGCAAAGCTACACGAGGGCTATCTGCGCTAGCCGTCCCTAATTTAACAGTGTAAGACTAGAGGGAAGGCAACTAGTCATCACCACCCACCGCCAACTCTTGGGCTACACTTTACCAACGAATAGTGGGATTGACCGTCACATTATAACGCCCCCACGGCTGAAAGGGCGAGCATGTTTGGTTTGACGGGGATTCGAACCCGCGACCCTCGGATTGTGAGTCGAGCGCCCTAACCACCTGGCTATGCCGGGCCCACATTTATAGAATAATTACTTTAATAAATACGAAGGTTTATTTAAAGTAATGTCTTAGACGTATAATGTTTATTTGAAAAGGCTGCTTTTCTACTGGTAATTTTTTTTCGCGCTTATGGGATTTGTGTCTTACTCTAGGCATATATATTTGCCCATTGCTATGCATTATGTATAGAAAATTTAGTTACACAGAAACTATAAACTCAAACAAATCTCCATAACAATCTCCAGCTGCAACTTTTACATTTTACATCTCGAACTAATGCGATCAAATAGTCAATAGCTACAGTAAATCATCATGACAATATCGGCTAGCTACTAGCTTTTTCGTTATTATTACAATGTATAAAGTTAGCTACCATATTAGGCAATCATTTGCCAATAGTTGAGCATAAAATAGCCAGTAAATAAGATAAATACAAAATTGGTAACTTAAAAACCTGCAAGTAGGGGTTGTAAAAAGAGTAATGAAACAAGGCTGGAGATACTGTAGACATTAGTTAATCAAACTACAAATCCCTATTTTGACTCCACTAAATGTAATTATAGATAACAGCATGGACCCAAAATAGGGGTTTGTAGTTTGATTAAATAATATCTACATTATCTTCAGCCTTGTTTCCTTACTCTTTTTTTACTTGTTTTAGGAATGAATATTATATTTTTGCAGAGTGTGAGTTAGAAATCTATGCCGAAATCTCTTTCTATATGTAACTGAAACTATTTCGAACAGTCTATAACACAGGCCTCAAAATTACCTTTCAAAACACATTTTTTTTTTTCTCTAATGTCAAGTGCTATTGTAATTTCATACAATTTCAATATGATTTTAGTTATGTCAATAAACCTAGCTCTATTACACTGTCGTCATAAGCAGTTGGTAACGAGGCTCACTTATCACATTTCTAATTCAATATGATATATGTGTGAATAAATATTCTATCCAGATTATATACATTCTATTTCACGAATGAGTCTATCAAACGTTTGTTGTGTTTAGGTTAGTCCTCTTTCCTATATATATATATATACATACAGAAGGAGAATAATTTTCTAGATTTTTAGAAATTTATTTGTGTGAGGGCTAAAAGGACTAACCTTTGATGCCATAAGGACTAAAAGGACTAACCTTTGATGCCATAAGGACTAAAAGGACTAACCTTTCATGCCATAAGAACTAACCATAAGGACTAAAAGGACTAACCTTTGATGCCATAAGGACTAAAAGGACTAACCTTTGATGCCATAAGGACTAAAAGGACTAACCTTTCATGCCATAAGAACTAACCATAAGGACTAAAAGGACTAACCTTTGATGCCATAAGGACTAACCATAAGGACTAAAAGGACTAACCTTTGATGCCATACCTTAAGTAGATTAATATCTCATCTAGGACTATGTATATCATACATTAACGACAGGGAATCAAATGCACACCTATAGTGTTTGTAAAGAACGCTTTCTTAGTAGGTTTCTTAACAATGAGAAAGCCAGGTCAGTAACCACAGCGACCGGCATGGCCAGGTGGGTTTGGGCGCTTGACTCGCAATCTGAGGGTCGCGGGTTCGAATCCCCGTCCCACCAAACATGCTCGCCTTTTCAGTCGTAGGGGCATTATAATGTGACCGTCAATTCCACTATTCGTTGGTAAAAGAGTAGTCCAAGAGTTGGCGGTGGATGGTGATGACTAGCTGTCTTCCCTCTAGTCTTTCACTGCTAAATTAGGGACGACTAGCGCAAATAGGCCTCGTGTAGTTTTGCGCGAAGTTCAAAAACAAATAAACAAACAGTCTACAGTAAATCTTCCAATGGGCAGAAAGGTCCATAGTGTATAATACAGAATTTGCCCTTAATTTCCTAGCGATGATAAAAACCAGAGCATATTCAGTATGTAATAATAAACCTGAAGTCAGGTCCCAAATGAAAAGAAAGAAAGTGCTTGTCTAATATGGTAACAGAGTCTGACGTCATCCCTCTAGTTGACGAGATAGCTGGTGAGCATACACTAGGTGTATTAATGAACTTAAAAACTACTTTCTGAAAGAAGAACAGCTGGTGCATATCTATCCACTCTGTATAATAATGAGCCTGAAAATTTTCACTTAACAACTAGAAAAAAAATCATATTTACAGTGAATAATAACGAACTTGGAGGCCGTTCCTTAGCGACGAGAAATTACATGCATTTCTACAGTGTGTAATAATGCACCTTTAAGGCCATTCCTTGGCGACGAGAAAACGAATGCATATCTACAATGTATACAGATGTACCTTGAAAGCCGTCCCTTGGTGAACAGAAAACAAATGCATATCTACAATGTATAAAGATGTACCTTGAAAGCCGTTCCTTGGTGACCAGAAAACAAATGCATATCTACAATGTGTAAGGGTGTACCTTGAAAGCCGTCTCTTGGTGACTAGAAAACAAATGCATATCTACAATGTATAAGGGTGTACCTTGAAAGCCGTCCCTTGGTGACCAGAAAACAAATGCATATCTACAATGTGTAAAGATGTACCTTGAAAGCTGTCCCTTGGTGACCAGAAAACAAATGCATATCTATAATGTGTAAAGATATACCTTGAAAGCCTTCCCTTAGTGACGAGAAAACAAATGCACATTTACAATTTTTATTATGTATCTTGAAGATCGTCTCTTAGCGACAAGAAAGCGATTACGTAACTATATAACTCTTTTTACAGCAGATTCTGCAAAAGGAAGAATGTTTGTATATATTCACATGGTTCTTAAAAAGAGCCTACAAACTTTTCTAGCGTCGAAAAGACAAGTTATTATAATATTTAATAATGGCCCTGCCTCTACCTAGTGAGAAGGTAATACTTGCTCATCATGTTTTGACTGAAAGCTAGTACATGGTGTCATTACTTAATGATGAAATTACCGCCAACTCCTAATGGGCTATCAAGCGAGGGCTTACTACAGCAGACGGCTTATCAGACAAGACATATATATATGAAGTGGTAGCCCAACAAGAACAAAATCTAGCATTTATTGAAAGTCCAATGGGTGCTTATTAAATGGTATTTGAAGTAGAAAGCGAAATGAAGATCTGTCATATATATATAGTGAATTATTAAAACTGAAATCGTTCTATTGCGTGGTGGTGAGAATGTTATGTGAATGTCTTCCCTTTTTTTAGTCGTTAAAACGTGATTAAGGCAGTTTAAGGTTTTATAGGGGAGGAGATATTGAGTGCAGTTGGACTGAGCTTACCAAACAACGTTTTAGTGACCTCATCTGACAAGTTATTAGGGAAAAGGGGGCGTACTACATATTACGCGATTACTATAAGGGGTAGAAGAAAAATTATGGTCACGTAATGATTATATATATAAAAAAACTACAGATTCAACAAACCAATAGAGATTAAATGTACCACTCGGTCGTTGTAATGAAATAAATTGGTTGAGTTGATAATTATCAACTCAACCAACTAGCAATAAGCTGATTACTAAATCCAGTAGTTGTCATATAATCACGGTACAGCAACATCTGTTATATGGCAATGTTATTCATTTACTGATCGTTCGGTTTGTTTGTTTGTTTGTAGTTATGCACAAAGCTACACAATGGGCTATCTGTGCTCTGCCCACCACGGGTATCGAAACCCGATTTCTAGCGTTTAAGTCCGCAGACAATACCGCTGTGCCACTGGGAAGCTTCAGAAGTTAATTATATGTAAAAAAATGAAGGAGACAAGACCTTAGCATTCAATGGGCCAATATATTTTATGTGGGCGCATGAATATTTACTATACAGACTGTTGTTGTTCAATAGAAACTCACAAGCTTGCATACTATTTTAAATGTAGTCTTTGGATAGCTTATATTAAATGGCAGTGCTTGTTTGACGCGGTTTTTGTGCGAAGGAAGTCACAAGCAGTAGTTCTGGTGAGTCGTTTTAAGTAATGAGTCTTTTAGGAACATTATATAGGACAGAAACCTGTTGAAAATTAAACGTTCTTCGTGTTACTCCGGGGGAAACTAAGGTGTATAGAACGCCTGTTGTGTTGTTTGAATGAAAATGAAAATAATGTATTAGGACAAGGAAAGCTGTTTTAATTCATCTAGAAATTTATTCAAACCCTCTAGGGACCTGAAGTAAGTGGTGGTTGTTATCTAGACTTAATAATTCAAACTGACATTACGATGCACACAAATTAATTTATTTGAGAAAAAAAGTAGAATAAAGATATTAGTCAGTCACTCGGCCTTGCTAGGTTTTCATCTAGGATTTGATTTTGTACTGCAGGAAACACAGGATAATAAATATAAAAATATAAAGCTTGATAGATATCACTATATTCTTATTTTCTTTCTTGTGTTAGCCAGAATAAGAAAAAAATTAACAGTGCCACATTAAGATTTAATAAAGCTACAAAAAAAACAAAGTATATATATTTCTAAAAGTATTAAAAGTAATTTGTCGAAATCCAATATATCAAAACTATTGAAAAAATAAGAGTTGATTGTATTGTATAAAATATATTGTGGTTAGTTCTCGCAGTCTTGTTCTCAATCTTTCCAGATTGAGGTAGATCTCTCAACAGTTAGAGAAAAGTGCCTTTCCATGCTTTTACACGCCTCCTGCCTGTAAATATATGTAAAGTGTCTTGCAGATAAATAAAGTGTCTGAGCTTCAGGTTGATTGATATTGTGTCCAGTCTGTTTTCTTTAATTCATATTAACTCTGCATAACTTGTTCTTCTGACTCTCTAGTAGGAGTGGTTACTATTCTTGCCTGAAGGTTATAAGTGTGTTTTAGAATACATTATATCATAAACATATAGGATCTAACATTACCAAATTATGAAAAAAATTATATAAAAATTAATAGTATTAGATTAGAATGTCAGAAAACTTTACAGAAAATTAACAATTGCACCTTTCAATATATATAAAAAATTATTTGTTCAGAATTTCCGCGCAAAGTTACACGAAGGGTTGTCTGCACATAATCATTCCTAATTTTGAACTAATTTTGGCTTGCCTACTTTTATATGACCGAATAATATGACTTGACGGTCACTCTTATAGCACACCCTTGGCCTCGGAGAGCGTTTCTGTGGTAACAAAGTGTGAACCATGAATACAGGCTTTACAGTTTGGGCACACTAAAGACTACACCTCTCCCAGCCTGTATTATATATATATAGTTAGAAGTGGTACACTATAGTATTATAAAATTATGAAAATCTAACAGCGCCATTATACAATACCAAAAAAATGTCATATAGAAAAATAACAAAGTCACCTTATACTGCTAATTGACTGTATGATAAATGTGTAGCAAATAAACAGCGTCGTCTTATGAGGACAAAAAAAATAATACGCTCTGTCATATTACAATAACAGCAAAACTGTTAGTGTTCTATAGTTTTGTGGTATTGTAAGTTGTTAGTGTGAATATTCTATATACATGTTTCAGTACCATAAGGTGGCATTGTTAATGTCCTATAATTTGTGGTATTGTAAGTTGTTAGTGTGAATATTCTATATACATGTTTCAGTACCATAAGGTGGCATTGTTAATGTCCTATAATTTGTGGTATTGTAAGTTGTTAGTGTGAATATTCTATATACATGTTTCGGTACCATAAGGTGGCATTGTTAATGTCCTATAATTTGTGGTGTTGTAAGTTTGCATTGTGGATGCTCTACAAATGTGTTACAAATGCAACATTATAATGTTACACTGTTAGTTTGTATTGTAGAATATTCACACTAACAACTTACTGTAACATAAGCTATAAAACCCTAACAGTGCCACCTTACAGTACTGAAACATGTATATAGAATATTCACACTAACAACTTACTGTAACATAAGCTATAAAACCCTAACAGTGCCACCTTACGGTACCGAAACATGAATATATAATACAGTGTTGTCCCTAGCTAACGCCCCCGGGGCGTTGCAAGCTGCAAGGGGGCGCTAATTATAGTATTTGTGCAGTTCCGGATTCTATTTTTCACGTGTCATTTGTTGATTTCAATACTAATAACTGTGTATGTGTGTTTGCTTTTTTCTTTTCTTTTTCATATCAAACTTATGGTAATAAAAGTGGATTATATCAAACTATGATATTGGTCCAGTTTTTCTCTCTTTGGTTAACTTATGTTCAGGGTTACTGATGAGGAGTGGAATTCTCCTAAATTAGTATAACCCAGTAACACATGTTGATCAAAGTGTGTATTTAACTGGACCTCCCTTGAACTTAGACTTGGAGATTAAACAATTTTCTGAATACTAATTTTATTTATTAGTGGATTATTTGTTGGATTACTATTCCTGTTACACAAGGTAAGCTTATAAAAATACCGGGGGGCGATAATTGGGGGTAATACGGTATTCAGACAACCAACCTACAATAACATAAAACTATAGAACACTAACAGTGCCACCTTACAATACTGAAACATAAATATAGAATATTCACACAACCAACCGACAATAACATGAAACTATTGAACCCTAAGAATGCCACCTTACGGTACCGAAACATGTATATAGAATATTCAGACTAGCAACTTACAGTAACATAAAAACTATAAAACACTAACGATGCCATCTCTCTTTACCGAAAATTCTATTATAATATAACTCAGTTTTTGTTTTGGAAATGCGCGCGCACTTCATTTTAACGGATATAAACAAAAGGCGGCTGTAAATATACTTCAGTGGATATTTCGTGCAACAACATATTGAAGGCTTATCAAAGTTTTTAAAAAGGTCTAACGTTAGGTCGTAGAATAACATTATAAGTTTATTTATTGACAGTATTAAGTAAGTAAAGTTTTGTTCTGACTAAACTAAAGAAAAAATCGTACACAAGTTAACAGTGCTAATTTATCTTTTTATCGAATATACGCTGTACTTAATAAAGGCTTAACTAATTTTATGCTTAAGAGATGTGAACTTGTAGACTTTGGTGTCTGCGATTAGAATTATTTTGTATTATTCTACAAATCAAGAAATACTGTTAAAATAAATATAATATTTGATCGCAGATGTTCTGCGGTTCTCTACTGGTGTATAATAGAATATTAACATTAACAACGTATTATAACATAAAACTAAAAACACAAACTAACAAAGCAATCTTATAATACAAACATATGTATTGAAAATTAAAGTACCATAGAATTATAAAAACAATCAGCAGAGTTATTTTATTATACTATACAACATTATTCTGAATTACTATTTAATTATAACTGATAAAATAGAATATCAGAAAACAAGAATAATAATAGTGCTACAATACAATACCATAAAACTGAATATAACATTGACAGTGCCCAACACAATATCTTAAACCCATATAAAATTAGCAGTGTAACTTCAATAAAGCTATATGTTACATTATAGTACCAAAACATTACAGGAAATTAGCATTGTTATATTATGAAAAGAAAAATACATTGAAAATTAACATTGTTATAATGAAAATACAAAATATATTGAAAACTAGCTGGAGTACCCGTACCCGTTATGTAAATTCATGATTAATGAAAGGTTATCTTAGGACATGAAAAGTTGCATCCCTTATATGTAATTGCTAAAAATCAAAAACGCTCATAAAAACTCAAAACACAAAATGTGAAACCGCAAATTTGTATGTATCTCCGCATGGACCTAACAAACCTTCATGCCAAATCTGGTGAAGATCCGTCAACAGGGAGCAAAGTACTGATACAAAACGCAAAAACGCCCATAAAAACTGCAAAACGCAAAAGTGAAAATTTGGATGTGCCCCCAGCAAGGACCTAATGTACCTCCATACCAATTTTGGTGAAGGTTCTTCCACACCCTGCGAAGTAGCTACATGAACATACAACAGACAGTACTATTATATTTATATAGATTAGCATTGCCACACTGCAATACTAAAATATATCTTGAAAATAAATTATGTTGTTTTAATAGTTTCAGTTAGTTTGCATATTGACTTAGAGAGAGAGTTGAACACGTTGCATTAAATCAATTTTGATTATGTAAATAAGCGAGTCGCAGTGGAAGGGCATTTATTATAACTATATTTTGACATTACTTGTCTTCTTGTAGGTAGTATCATGTCACGCAAAATGTCATACACTCAGATCATAAAAACGTGTTCAGATCGTGATTTAGAATTTCCAAGACGAGGGTTTCCCTTGTACTTAATAGAAAAACAAAGGAATATAGATTAACTTGGGGAACAATAACCAATCAAATGACAAATCGTATCCAAGCAATGCTAAGCAAATTGCGCAATTTTGTAACAGGGAACAATCCACGAACACAAAGGTCAGTGGCAAAAGCCGTCCACGTGCCCCAGAATACAGCAATTAACATAATCTATAAGGATTTTATTGCCTATTACTTCAACCGTTGCATACCACAAGTAGCTGGAGAATAAAATGGATATTCATGCTATTCCACACGAAGACATAATGATAAAGTAGCCAGTGCGATCATACTCTTGAAATGCTGCTAGGAAACTGTCGTCATCGTACACTAAATGGCTTATGAAAAGCAAACAGGGAGAAAAAATGTACCTCGAACACAACGGAGTCTCTTGTAATGGAAACTATGTTTCCGTGACTATTATCAATGTGCACGGTCGTCAGATACAGCATGACCACACGTGACAACGACGTGGTGAGGCTCCAAAATCGTTTTACTATAATGTATTCAACCTCTGTATAAGAAAGTTTCTCTCTCTCTCTTTGCATATATATATATCGTGAATATTTCAGGTTGTATATATATATATCGTGAATATTTCAGGTTGTATATATATATATAATATCTATCTGCATATTAAGGAGCTTTCAGTTAGTTTTTACTTAGAGAAAATCATTGCTAGCATATCTAGAAGTTTTCATTTTATTTGTAATTAGACCTAGAAATATTTGCCTTCTGATGCAAATTTTTGGTTGGTTCGTACTTATGTTTAGACGTTCTTTGTAGTCTTCTCAGGTGTCAAAAACCAAGTAAAAACTTTTTTTAAAAAGATTAGCTTGAGGCTCTGGTGTCTGACAAAGAATGACTTGATTCGGACTAGAAGCAATTATTTGCATGACTATCATTAGGCTGCTTTACCTCATTAGGAAGAATGGTTTCATGATTTATAAGACCTATTGAGTTTAAATTTTTGTAGTTAAAGTCATGGTTTATTTTAAGAACATTTTTAAAATGGGAGGGAAGATTAGCAATAAAGTTTCTAACTGGTAAATTTGAAATTGGCTGAAGATTTTGAACTTATTAACTGTGTTGTTAGATTACAAGATTCAATCCAAATTTTTAGATTATAAAACCGATGAACTGCAGATGTGATTTTTAACCACAATTTTTTGATGAAACATGCTCTTCCAATTGGCAATTTTCTCTTGCTCAGTTAGCCGTGTTAAAACAAAAACAGTTTTATTGCCCACTGCATAAAATCCTACAATTATTTCGAATGTGTATCAACGTTTTGATAAAACTTCTCTTTGGGGTGTTTTACCTGTTTATTAAATACTCCTTTTAAACAGGGAAATTTCGTGCTGATGTTTCCACATGTAGTAAGTAATAATACAACAACGCAGAGAAAAACTATACGTTTTATATAAATATTTCATATTCAATATACCTGCAAGATACCTTAATTATGAATTATTCATCGCGAGAGGGACGCTGTTTTCATTGTTCCACAAATATCGCCTCAAGGCCTATATGTATGATTTACATATTTGTTATTTGAGATCAAAAGGGAATCTTTTCTTATTCTCTTTGTACTTCATAACAGTTACATTTTTAACAAGCTCGAAGCACTCGCTTAACATACATATATACACGTGTTATTTAAACTTAACAAGAATTCATGTCAACACGTAACTAACCATTACCAAGACAGCAGATAAACAACAACAACAAAATTCGTGGTAAGTGCTGTCATCTATTGAACATTAAAGGTTTTCAAACTCTGCCTTGATACTTAAGATGGAAATACAAAAATTCATAAGTAATAAAGATTGAAGTAATAGTCTATGTGAATTATTTGAGATCTGTATGAAAAACTTTGCGTCATATCATCATTATGTTATTTGAATACTATCACTTTGTGTGTTTTCACGCATAGAAGCATAAGGAAGTGAGTAAGTTTGTGTGTGTGTGTGTAGGAGGGTAGAGTTGAAAATATTCACTGAGGTAGCGATGCACAGCTTTATATTGATTTTAAGGTAGACATAAGAATCATACCGTATTACACTTATTTCAAGTGCGTTCTAAATAGCGAAGAGAAAAGTCTCGGATCTACTTCTAAGTAACGTATTGGCCAGCTTATTTACTCTTTCCGTATAACGTAAGAAGAAAACGCTATGTGATCTAAGCGTAGTTGCTAACTCAGCTAAAGCCGGTGAGTTAACTAACTGGACTATTCTTGTGACACTTGGTTTTATCACGTAAAGATAAAATATCTTCGTTTCTCTCTCTCTTTCTGTTTCTGGAGTCCGTAAACTTGACCGTGTAAATTTCTTTGTCACTCACTCTTTCTGGTTAATTCATAACTATCCTTTTTTATCTTTTTTTCTTCTTGAAAAAAAAAAAAACTTGAAAGAACCTGTTTTTCATTGTGTTTCTATTTCACATGTTCAGAAGACAAAGTTACTTTGTAACCGGGATAAAATTCGTCTGAAGTTACACTTACATTCATGTTGATAACTGGAGCAAAACATGTACAGTTACTTTGATATCTACAGCCTGAGAGTTAATAAAGATCGCGAGAAACTTACATATATTGATATGTTTTATATAAGGGATGATTAAAGTCCATGAGGAACTGGAATTATACGTACATTCACCTTAATATCTAAGGGTTCATAAAGATCACCTGGAAATCAAAGCGAAGCTATTCTTATAGGTATAATCTAAGACTTAATAAAGATCATCAGAATCTTATATAATACGTGCTTATACATTACTAGGTTTAATATAAGGGATGATAAATTTTACTTGGAGCTAAAGTAACACGTACAATCACTTTGATGTACACCTAAAGGGTTAATAAAAATCACCCAAAGCTGACATAGCATGTTCCTACACAATGACATGTTTAATAAATCTCACCTGCATTCACGTTGATATATATGGTAGTGGTAAATTGTTGAAATTTACCTAAAGCTGTAGTATCTCGTACATAAACATTTTTGTAAACTAAACAATAACAGATTAATTAATTATTTTTGTTAGTGTCTAAAAGTATGAATTGTTTTATAATAATATTATTATAAATCATAAGGACATACTTTAATTATGAAACTTATATGGAAGTAAGTATTTTAGACAGAAGTTGCAAGTTAATTTTCAGAAAAGGCAATTAATTATACTGAATTAAGGCTCTCAACTTAATTGTCAGAACTTGTAACAAAGCCCATTAGTTTCGTTAGAGATCGCTCTTTCGAGCTGTTTGTACGTTATAATTCAGCAGTTAAATTTTACATTCAGCGTTCCAGTTGGTTTACAGAGTATCGAAGTAAATACTGCATTAGCTCATTAGGCTATTAAAACATCATTTTACTTCTACAATACTTACCATTATATCTGTTTTTTAAGAGCGACTTATTCGCATACACAAATTATTAACCTTTCTACTTTTTTTCTTTTTAATTGATAATAAATTTCGAATGTCAAAACTCATAAATATTCATAACAAATAGTTAGAGGTTGGGACAAAAATATCTCAAACAAAGTTATTGACCAAATATGACTTGCATAATGCAATTAACAAATCTTTAAAAGAGGAATGTATTAGAATTATTACTACATATGGTATATCTGGCCTGGAGAGGTCAACTTCAAGCAGATATTATTAAGGAAGGAAGATGGTTGCTCAGTTATTACTGAATTATGTAAATAAAGGATTGATTATCTTGTAATAATAGTTTATGGGTGAAGGTTGAGTGTTTCACAATTGTAGAATGTGACTTTTTGTATATTATTAACAGATATTTGTACTATAATTCTGAGTTAAGTATCACTTTAATCACATTAAATCAATGATTTTAAGGTATAACCATCATACCCATCCCCAACTGCGAACGGTTAGTGGCAATGGGGTTACGGACATCGTGGGTTCTAGCACTCAAACCCTGACGTCTATTTGATTTCCCTTGCTGTCTGTCTTGTTTTTCATCTGCGTTTTTGGATCATGTTATAAAGTTTGTTTTTAATTTCTGAAATTCTGTATTATACTCTATGGACCTTTCTGCCCATTGGAAGATTTACTGTAGACTGTTTATTTGTTTGTTTTTGAACTTCGCGCAAAGCTACACGAGGCCTATTTGCGCTAGTCGTCCCTAATTTAGCAATGAAAGACTAGAGGGAAGACAGCTAGTCATCACCACCCACCGCCCACTCTTGGGCTACTCTTTTAACCAACGAATAGTGGGATTGACCGTAGCATTATAACGCCCCCACGGCTGAAAGGGCGAGCATGTTTGGTGGGACGGGGATTCGAATTCGCCACCCTCAGACTGCGAGTAGATCGCGATAACCACCTGGCCATGCCGGGCCCATGTTATATAGACATGATATCCTCGACGCTTTTAAGAGCTATTGCCACTGACATTTTCTTTAAAATGTTTACCTTTTATATTGTTCTGATAAATGGTGTATATTTTAATTATCTTGTTTTGTGTCTTTGTTGTTGGCACGATGGTAGATCATTTTCCATATTATTGTCTAGATTCTGCTTCTGCTAAACTTTCTAATATTTTGAGTTATAAAATGCGTTTTCAATCTTTGTCTTAAATTTCAATTTTGAGAATTTAATTTGCTTTTTATATTCTTTCACCATTGTTATATAGTGCTGATATTTTGCCTATACATTTTTGATGTATATAACAAATTTTGACCATTTTCATATTATAACGTAGTTATTATAGTTTCACCAAAATATTGTACATTTAAAACTTGGTATATAGGTGAAGCATGAAATATAGATTTTATATATATGTATGTTTTCTATATAATTCTTGCAGTTTGTAATACGATAAAAAAAGTTTACATATCAATAGAAAAGGATATGTCTGACGTGGTATGTTTGGTAATCTGGTTGTTACACAATATCAGAAGGCTAGAATTACGTGTTTTTTGTTTGTTCTGTTCGGTTGTATCGTTCTTTACATAAACGTATTTCGTCTTTTATTTTATCAATGTTTTTGCTAAATTATTTTACAGCTTTGTATAGAGTTATGTATGTGTGTTTATGTATTTCAAGAGTTGTGAGACATTTAATTTGATATGGAAACCTACTGATATTCCCCTTTCAAAGATGGCTGATCGAAACTAAGGAACTATGCATATATTACAGATATAAGAACTTTTTCAAATGCAGTTCAGTCAACTTTTGTTGGACTTTGCAGCATATTTTAACGCAAGACTTTGTAATGTAGATTCCATTTCTTACACACGGTGTGTATGTGAACTCGGTGCTAGAAAGCTAACTGGAATCAAGTCTCCCAATAATAATTTGTGTAGGAGTTTCGAAACATAAGTCAGTCCTTCTACAGGTAGATGTAACAAAAATGTTATATCTTCGTTAGGTGTTATGTAATTAGTATAAGTTTGTTATGTTATGGAATCTTAGAAAAATTATTATTTTGCTTAACGGATTTCAAGATTGCATGGTTTCAGTTCATAATCTAAAAACGAAATGGTCAGTTATAACCAGTGTTCGAGTGACAAAAAATCAGGTACCAGAACGTAATGTATCTTTAGACAACACTTAGTTGCCAAAAAAAGCAAGTTCCTGTGCCAGTAAATGAAAACTAAAATGACGACTAAAACGAAAAATTAAAAACTTACAAAAATCTTTAAAAACTAGTGACATTGAAAAACTATGGTTTCTGTTCAGAATACAATTTTCAGTAATTTATCCAATGTCATTCTCACAAAAAAATCAGCTACAAGGGAGTAATTAATAACAACCTAATGCACTTTGGGTGCAAATAGAGCAGAGACAAAAAAAAAAAGTATATACAGTACAGATTTGCCATTTGCTTCACCAACGGAAAGTATTATTAGCTCATTTAAAATAATAGGATTGTTTATTTATTTATTCGCTTTTTTTTCACATCCGGGTGTTTATCGAGTCTAAAGGGAAATATAATTTGAACCATATGCAGTAATTCGTAGAGGCGTCGGAAACGGGGATATTGTAACACCCCCATTTTTACATATTTGACTTATATAGTAACCGTTAATTATATTATTATATTAATTTTATATGAGGGGGGGAGGCATGCACCCAGACCTCCCTAGAATGAACGGGAGTTGGTTTTAGCACAGCTTCTTATACTATCAATCTCTTATTGTAAAATCTGCATGTATAGCCGAGCACCCCCACTTTGAAACTCCTTCCTACACCACTGATTCGATAAAGAAATACCTAATATTTCATTTCATTTTATGCTCAAGCAGCTTGACTTTGCTTTCGCAACGTCTCAGAACGAAGCGGCGCCGCTACGGCGATATTTTTTTCATACATTTTCGCATGGTGTGGTCTAATTTGAACACAGTTTGCTGTAAAAATATTTTATTTACTGTCAAAAAGGCCGTTCTGGTGCGTTAGGCCACGATTTGAGAGTTGGTTCTAACTGAATCTAAACAATATTTTTTACCTTTAACCTATTTACACAAAAAAATTCTCTCGTAATGACTTTTAATGTTTCTGCCAAGATTAATTGAAATATACCATGTCAGTTATCGTATTGTGTTTTTGACAACTTATTAATACCTGATCTAAATATTTTGATTTTTACTAAAACTGTAATCATATAAAACTATATGTGACCTATACTGTAATAATGTATACTGTGACCTATACTGTAGTCATGTATACTACTGACCTATACTTTAGTCATGTATACTACTGACCTATACTTTAGTGATGTATACTGTGACCTATATTGTAGTCATGTATACTATTGACCTATACTTTAGTCATGTATACTGTGACCTATACTGTAGTCATGTATACTATTGACCTATACTTTAGTGATGTGTTCTGTAATCATCTATACTGTGACCTATACTGTAATCATGTATACTGTGACCTATACTGTAATCATGTATACTATGATCTATACTGTAGTCATATATACTATTGACCTATACTTTAGTCATGTATACTGTAATCATGTATACTGTGACCTATACTGTAGTCATGTATACTATTGACCTATACTTTAGTCATGTGTTCTGTAATCATCTATACTGTAATCATGTATACTGTGACCTATACTGTAATCATGTATACTATGATCTATACTGCAGTCATGTATACTATTGACCTATACTTTAGTCATGTATACTACTGACCTATACTTTAGTCATGTATACTGTGATCTATACTGTAGTCATGTATACTATTGACCTATACTTTAGTCATGTATACTGTAATCATGTATACTGTGACCTATACTGTAATCATGTATACTATGATCTATACTTTAGTCATGTATACTATGACCTATACTGTAGTCATGTATACTGTGACCTATACTGTAGTCATATATACTATGACCTATACTGTAGTCATGTACACTATGACCTATACTGTAGTCATGTATACTGTGACCTATACTGTAGTCACAGCGTATGGCCTATATAATTTAATGCTTTTGTAATCCTGACCCTTCAAGTAAGTAGTTTGGTTTTCCTGTCACTTTGACCTTTCACTTGTATGTCTAATTAAATCGTATCATTTTATCTATCTTTTCAAACAAAATCGTCCTTATGATTATTGGGTATTTAGTACGATAGAGTAGTTAACATTGAATGCCAAAAAAAGGATGAATTTATTATATTGGCCTGAGCTATAAAACTCTTTCTCTTAAATTGTTCTTTACTGTTCTACCTTCAAATTAACAATATTTACCCTAAAATATGTTTGAAAAGTAAGCAAGTATCTTTAAAAACGAAGCATCCGTGGAAAACACACACACGCGGAAACAAAATAAAAGTATTTTTAAGATTCAGTTAATGGACTTATTATATTTATATTAGCTGAAGAACACGTCCGCAGGTGGAAGTTTAAAAAATAATAGAAGCTTTTAAAGTTACTACCTGAGAATAATTTTATTTCTTAAATAACAACAGAAAGATTACTAATTGATCGTTCGTGTAGTAATTAGAGAATCAAGTGGTTCTTCTTATCACATACTAGACTGTTTATTTCCTATTTATCACTACAGACAGTGAATACGAGGAAGTTGACGTTCAACAAGACAGATATACTCCTGAAGCTCTGGACAATTTGTGCGAAATCACTAAATTTAATAAAAGGGAGTTGCAGCTCATGTATCGAGGTTTTAAACAGGTAAGACATTAAAATCTTAAGTTTATTTCCACATATGTGTTGGTTTATTATTTCATGGTTTGAAAATTATCTGACAGTAAATTTGTCATTCGAGTTTAAACGGTTCTATGTTTTTCGTTAAAGGTTCTGTTATAGCTGCCTCATACTCAACCCCCTATCACTGTAGTATACAGGCATACTATATGTTTCCTACTCCCTTATATAATATAGTTTTTTGACATTTCTCTTCGTATTGAAAATGTAGTCATCATACAGAATATTGGTCAAAGAAGCCACTTAATTCTTCCCACCCTAGACACGGAACTAGGCCATTTAGCTAGGGTATCACATACACTTTCTCGCGGGAGAGATTCTATTAACGTAGATCATACTGCAGAGAAATAAACAGTGATCACTTCTACTAGCAAGCCTCAAAGACAAAACATCCCTTATTTTGCATAGAGATTGACCGTCAATCATGGGTAGCATTTTCACCTTTAGAAAAATAGCATTATTGTTTTTCATATATATAATGCCATGTATTCTCAGTCTGGAAGATGATTTAAGACTCACGTTAGACTTAAAAATGGAATTGATAATATTTGGGTTCACCAGCAAAGGCGCTCTGGAGGTGCACTTGTTTTTAAACTTTGATTGTTGTTATTAGTAGTAATGGTGCTTTATATGTTATATCTTCTAATAGTAGTGATAAATTATTCATGTTATCTAATAATAGTTGTAATTTATCTGTTATATTTGGTAACGATGTTTTATCGGTTACATCACAGCAACAAGGTTTTGTCTGTTATCTTATATACTAACAATGTGTTATCTGTCGTTTTGTTGGATATAAATTATGTTTAATCATTGTGATATAACAGCAGCATTGGTGTATCTGTTATCTCATATACTAGCAATGTGTTATTTCTGTTATATAATAGTGATATTTTGGAAATTTTAGTCTATTTAGTTCAACACAGTGTCCTGTTAATGGAACCATGACTATTTGCTGTCTAATCATTTAGTTCTGCTGACAACCAAGTTGCCTACAATTATAAATATACAAAGACAAATCTAGAGAAACGTTATGAAAAAACAAACAAAAAACCTAAAAATGTTATGAGTTAAAGGAAGACTGTGTTAGTTTCAGTATTGATAGCAAAACATTGCAGAATGTACTGCGAAAACATTATGATAAACATACGTTTCTATAGAACAAAACTGACTTATATCTAATATAACCTGACTGATGATGAAAATTTTTTCTCATCTACGAAATTGCTTTGAAAACATTCTCATTATATCATGTTATTCTGAAATGAATAGATAAAAGGCCATACTTGAACTTGTTCCTTGAAGTCTGTATATAAATTAGAGCTTCAAATTCACTTCCATTCAGCCATAATGAAGACCTAACTTTCCTATTAGTATCCTAGTAGAAGCATAAGATATAGTCATTGTTTGTTATTAGATTGCCCCAACTAGTTTCTTTTTGCTGCCGTTACTGTTTGCCAACCCCAGTTTTCAGTGATTATTGTGCTATTATTAGACATGTTCTTCTTAACGGTCTTAAACGGTCCTATCACATTAGCTATTCAACGTTAAGACTACTGTTATAGGAAAATTAACTGATGGCTGTTAACACCAAAGAGCTTTATCTTAAAATAACCCACCAGAAAATTGGCAGTGAAAAGCCTTCATTAATTATCTTTAATTAAAAAGAACAGAAAGTCTAGTCTTTGGAACAACCGGCAATTATTAATTTTGTTACAGACGTGTGTGTTAAAGTTATTAACTATATAATGTATGGAATTTGATTCATCTTTTGTATCTCCTTTTTGATGATTGGATCTTCTCGTTAATTTGCTCTTCCATTTATTACGCGCTAGCCGTTTCAGTAGATAAAGCAACAAGCGTTTTCAACAGAAGATTTCCAACAGAAAACTTAATTTGTTTATAAAATGATACTTAACTTGTTTATTTTTTAGTCACGTTGAATAAAACATAATGCCTGAAAGTAACTTTTCTTTGATGAAACGGATATGATGAGTTGACGAGTAATGATATACCTATCTAGCTTTCTACTTACAATTTGAAAATTACCTATTTATCCATGTTTATTTCCTGTTTTCTTAATCAGTCCTTCCACCTGTCTCTCTGTATACATGAGCCATTCTTTATTTGTGAAACTTGCATGTTTGTGAAGATGTTGTAAATAGTAACAGCCTCCATCCTATATTTCTGTCGGCATGGTTGAGTCAGACTTGCTGCTTTAGTAACACCCATCTAATACTTCAGGAATGTCCGTCAGGAATGGTGAAAGAAGAAACCTTTAAGGGAATTTACGCTCAATATTTTCCACGAGGGGGCGACACTAGTCAGTATGCTCACTACGTTTTTAACACGTTTGACCAAGATCACACTGGCTCAATAACATTTACGGTAAGTTTACGTTATTTCTAATGTAAATCTATTAAGATTCCGTTAGTATCAACCATAACATTTACTTTAACTAATTTTGTAATAGATATTGTTATAGAGATTTGCTGTAGGTTTTTTATTCCAGCTTCTGTAATTTTGTATACATTCTTTATGATATTTCATGTAGTTCAAGATAATGTTATTCCTAATTAAAGTATTGAATATTCATTTTAAGTCAAGTTATACATGTTTTATTTTAGTATGAAACGGTTACAAATACCCAATATCCCATTACAGACACTAAAAATATAACCCTTAATAATTAAGCTGATTCCTTTTATGGTTAACTATCACATAAGATAATCTAATCTAATCAAGTAATCTAATTTGCACGAAACGCACAACAAATGAATAAAACGAATAAGACTAAATATGGAATTTCACAAGCCAAGAAATAATTAGGCTCTCACTGAGACACGAAGTACTACCGCCCAGCACGACAACAACAACAAAGAAGAATATAGGATAGTGCTTTTTAAATGCAGAGACACATTAACAGTCATTCCACAGGAAGTTCGTATAAAACTCACCATTTGTTTAATATATACATTACACATGGTGGTAAATTATAGAAAAACGTGTTTGGAGCCTCACCACGTCGTTACAATCCACATTCCACCGTCCAGTCATGCTCTATCTGGTGACCGTGAATCTTGACAATATCTCTGCAGCATAGTTTCCATTGCAAAAATTTCCGCCATAAGACTTTCATGTCCAAAGCACATCACTCCTCCCTGTTTACTTTTCCTAATTCATTTAGTGCATGAGGACGACGGTTTCCCAGCGTCCGTTTCAATATCCCAATCGCATAGAAATTCACAGACGCTACGTCTAGCGGTTGGTATGTCTTCTTACGTAACTGCATGAATACTCCCCCCTCCCCAGTTTTTTCACCCTATGTTCCAGATGATCAGTTTCGTTACTATTTTAATACGTGTAATTTTTATTTTATTTTTCATTTACACCAGGACTTTGTCGTAGGATTATCCGCCTTGTCTCGTGGGTCTGTTCAAGAAAAGCTTAAATGGACCTTTAATTTATACGACATCAATGGTGACGGCTACATCACCAAGGACGAGCTCTTCAGGATTGTCACTTCCATCTATGATCAGATGGGAAGAGCAGTCGATTCAGTTGTTGACGACCATACGACCAAGGAACATGTGGACAAGGTGTTTAAGGTAATAGTTGTGAATCTAAGTTTCAAATGGACAGCATCTGCCTATTGTAGAAACCTACAAATGTAGAGGACGCCGTTTCGAAAGTCTTCCGCCT
>NW_013667872.1:23594-43837 GCF_000517525.1 Limulus polyphemus | reverse complement strand
AGGCGGAAGACTTTCGAAACGGCGTCCTCTACATTTGTAGGTTTCTACAATAGGCAGATGCTGTCCATTTGAAACTTAGAGTCATTATGAATACCCTGTCTAAACAACCTATCAAAGATTAAGGTAATAGTTATTCTAATTTCTTTAACAAAAGTTTGATTATTTCTTTAGTATACCTTGGTGAAAAAAATAACATTTTCTGAATAGCATTTTTATCTGGCGTAAAGTATGTTTATCAAATTAATTTAAAAGCTTGCAAATAATTATTAATGATTATCTTATATACAACATCGTGAACTTAAAAGTGGACTTTTTAGTTGGACAAGGTTGTAAGGTTGACGGAATTTTCTGTTTATCTGACGTAAGTGTCGTTACATCCTTCATAATCTCAATGCAATACATGAACGTTATTCATTTCCTTTCATATTTGTAATGAAACGCATACGTTACAAAAAAACAAACAATTTCGCTAGTCTTACGCATATAGTGATTTTTATCATTCTGAAGTATATGTATTTTTACAAACAACATATACAGCTGAATTTTTGTGAAGAATGCGCAAGGGAAATCCGACCAGAAGAATTAGGATCTCGTACTATACAAAAATGTTTATTATAGAAGTATCAAAACATTTCTAAACATATATAACTCAAAAGCAATAAAAGGATAATTTCAGTTTTCTGTATCCTAGCTATGACACTATTAGAGATGTGGCTTAAATGGACAGATTCTGCCATTTCTAGAGTGAGACGAATTTTATTCTTCAAAAGCTTTCATATAGAAGCCGAAACGTCGCTCCACTCTATAAACAGGCAGGACCAGTTCATTTAAGCTAAATTTCTGCTATGTCTACACTGCTTAGAATGTCCTTGAAACGTGTGTTGTTATATGTGCATTTCAGTGGTATTTAAAAGGGGAAGTAAACTCAATTTGCTCTTAATAAATGGTTTCAGTAACAACAGTGTGTGTGTGTGTGTGTGTAGGGAGAGATGCATAATGATAGTGAAACATACCAGAACACCAACGAAAACATTTGAACGTTTTCATAATGTGTAGAGTAGTAGATCGGCTCGAAGACGATCAAATACAAGTTTCACAAAGTGTGATTAGCAGATTGTGAACTCTCTCTTAGCCTACCAATACAGTTGGCTGGAGACTTAGAAAGGATATATTTTTGTCGTTTCGTTCCAACAAAAGGGGCGTTACGTGTTCTAAGCAGAAATCTTGTGTTAAAAGTTCTTCACAAAAACATTCTACAGTTTCTGTCACAGCACATCCAAAGTTATCCAGCCATTGACTAATTTCATCACATACCTTTTGAAGGTTTTTACGCCATAAGTTTCAACAAAATTTGCCTAATTTGGTCACAAGCTGGCTGAAATAAGTCCTCCGTTTCTATTCTCTAGCCTATAAAACAGGCCACCTCGTATAAGTGCCTAACCTTTCACATAATCATCAATGAGACAGGAGAAAATATCAAATAAACTAGATTTCCCGCAAGCATCTGCTCAGTTTAGAAAGATGTCACATGTTGGTGATGTCATAAAAGAGCCTCATATCTTCTGATATCACAAACACCCTGTTTAAGGTAAATAAAGTGAAGAGAAAGCAAATTATAAAGCATACAAGTATTAAAGTAGTTCAAACTATCTGTTAGATAAGTATGCTTCAAATAATATAATATTTATTATGAATATACAGCAAATGTAATAACAATACAATCTGAAAAGTTTCAGTTTTTTTTTTTCAAACTAGTTATTAAGTGAAACTTGTCTATAGCAAGGGCAACATTCATGGGGTACTTCAAGCATAGCAGTTGTGTTATCCATTATGTATATTTTATAAATAACACTAATTATATCTCTGTAAAATTAGTTTTCATTACTTTATATTGTGTGTTAAAGCTTTATTTAATGTTTTAACTTTCAGTGTATTGACAAGTTAACTCAATAATAACCAGTCATCTCTAGTACTTAAAAAGAGGGTGGTACTAAAGCTATGACAATTTTCATTTGACCAATCACCATCTATTGTATTCATGTATAACTAACATGGACACATTCAAGGATGTTGAGGAAGATCAAGAAAGCTCTTGTCAATCATCTAAGATTCACAAGAAATCCAGTTGTAAAACTAGTTTGCATAGATTCATAAATCTAGACTTAATCAAGAAGAAATGCATTCAGCTTTTTACACGTGTAAGATGAGATAAATATCCGGAAAGTGCTAAAGCATGTTCAATTTACATGGTTCCGATCAATACATTACTGAATCTCTTCAATGGACTTGTCAGGTGAACTTGATAACATTTACAGTGACGTGGGGCTTCACCCAAAATGCTACAGGCGTTTGATAGACAAAAGGCACTTAGAGAAAGCAAGAAAATGCTATGCATAGCAAGTCAGTATTAGAATAGAAATAAGATGATAGGTAATCTGTCTCTTCTAGCACCTGTTCCACGCCTTTGTCTAGCCATAGGAAGGAACTTAGATCTAGACATAGCCTTACTATAAGTACATCTAGACCTTTCCTTCCTTCCATCTGTATCATCATCGATACCAAAACATTACTCTGCCCCATGAGTATCAGAAAGATCAATTAGTCCAGGCGGATGCTACAGATGTATAGTTGCGCATAGCGTTTTCTTGCAGATCAAATCATATAGCACTTTTCATAAAAATGAATTCAAGAGTAGAGTGTCACTAACACTATTGAACGACAAAAGTCCAAGTAGCAAGATTATAGAAAACTCCGGTTTTCTCCTTAATTGTTTTGAGCAGTACATATGTGCTTACACAGAAATAAGAAAATGACTGAATTTAAAGAAGAAATATATATATTCAAATTGGTATATTTTACTTGCAGAAGTTAGACCTCAATCAAGATGGTGTAGTGACGATGGACGAATTTCTTGATTCCTGTACAAGGGTAAGGCTAGTTCCTGTATAAAATTCAATATAAACAACAAAAAATGTAACTCTATAGCACTTAATAAGCCCATTTGTAAAATTAAACATTATTTTTATGCAACAGTTATTATAAATGATTACAAAAGTAACATCAGTCATTATATCTAACAAATAGGAACTTGCTACAACATTGAATTGAGAGTGATGTTCATAAATATTACATCAAATAAACATTTAGCTTTAGCCTACTTTAAGCCCTTAATTTATCAGTGATAGACTGCAGCTAGTCAACATTACTCACCACCAACTCTTGGGCTACTCTTTTACCCATGAAAAGTAGGATTGACCGTAACATTATAACGTCCCCACGACTGAAAGGGCGAGCATGTTCTGGAATTCGAACCCACAACCCTCTTATTGCGAGTCGAGAGCCTTAACTACCAGGCCATGCCAGGCCCACTCATTGGATATCTTTGATGTCATAAATTACTTGGACTTAGAGCCGAAAATATCGTTTGGTAGTGATGCTACCCAACTGATAAACAATGCATTCTAATTTTTATAAGTAGCTACGTAATAAAAATATATCTAATTAGCTATACTGATGACCAGGTTGGTTTTTAGTTTCGCCTTAAGTACATAGATAACTCTGATAATAAATTATTATTATTTACTGAACTATATAATAAATTCCTACTAAATCGCTGTCATAACTATGTCACACACATAGTTTGTTTTAAACTTTACTTAAACCCTTACAAACCTTCCAACACGATAGATGCACGTTACACTAAACCGTTTGTTGTTGGTGGTGGTTGTGGAAATTCACGTAAAGCTACTCAAGAGCTATCTGCACTAGTCGTCCCTAATTTTAAAATGATAAATAAGAGAAAATACAGCTAGTCAACACCACCCACTACCTAACTCTTGGACTATTATAATAGAATAGTGGAATTTTACTGTCATTCTTATAATGCACCCACAGCCCCAAATTGCGGAAACCCCTTTTTTTTTCTTTTTGGTGGTAGCAGGGCGCGAATTATGGAACTCGGATCAACAATCCGGAAAGTTAAACATTGGGTCGCGCTCGGCCCTTAATTTGTTCTCTTGACCGTTTATTTCGAGGCATGACTGGCAATTTGTAAATTTTCGGCATGTGAGCCATAGTCAACTTTTAAGTTCTTGTTTATTATTTTGTTATTATAGTGTCAGAAGCTATACTGAACTTCATTGCAATGTTGTTGTTTTTAACGCGAGAGTAATTATAACCTTCACTTTACGAATGAGGGTGTTGCTCATTGTTGGCTTAGATTATGGTGTTGGATCCTTAAACGTTGTGCCGTGATAGTTTTACGCTTCCATGAAAAACATCGAAAGCTCCATTCTTTGAAATCTTGTGTTCTTTAGTAGACCTAGCATGACCTAGCGGCTAGGGCACTCGATCCGCAGTTATGGAACATGCTCGCCCTTTTAGCCGTGAAGCATTATAATGTAATGGTCAATCCCAGTATTCGTTGGTAAAATAGGAACCCCAGAGTTATCGGTGAGTGGTATTGACTAGCTGCCTTCCTTCTAGTCTATCACTGCTGAATTAGGGAAGAGTTGCATTGCGCGAAATTCAAAACAAAACAATCTTTGGTTAAACATTGTCTACAAATTTCGCTCTACGAATATCTTTCCTCAGAAAGGGTTTTGGCATTTTTATTCAATCATAAGTTCACTCTGATAACACTGCACTGTTTAATGAACTTAAATACACATGAACCAAATATATATAAGAGCTTGTTTGTTTGTTTATTTTTAATTATGCCCAAAGCTACACAAGGGCTACCTGTGCTCTGCCCACCACGGGTATTGTAAGTCCGCAGACTGGGGGGCATATAAGAGCTAAGCATGTAGATTGTATCGCCAAGGTTCGCATCTTTGGCGATACACTGTTGTAGTAGCATGCGCATATTTTGTTCTTAAAAATTAGGAATAATCCTTCCTACAAAAGATTAAAAGCACAATTTCTCGCAAAGCCTAGATTTTCTGAGTAAATATCATATCGTTGCCATTTACCGTGAGCTTCAGGTAACCTCGACTCCAATAACATCTACTTCATTCTAAAGACAAGCAGTAAAAAATATTTGTTCACTACTTTAAATAAAAATATTTTTAACGAAACCAACATACAATATGGTTTCGAGGTCTACACAAAACAAATTAAAACGAGTGAGGAAAAACAATCGTGGCAAATAAAAAAACAAAACTGGATGCAAGTGAAATTATCCATTTCTCTCTCTCTCTCTTTCTTTTTGAGAAAGTCAAAAATTGAGTTAGGTACTCCACCCAACGAAGAGCATTTGAAAGTATTTGAGAGCTTGTGATTCAAATAAATATCAGTATATACATGAATCATAAGTATAAATTTGTTTTTATCTAATTGTATTTACGTCTT
Source organism: Limulus polyphemus (assembly GCF_000517525.1). NCBI lineage: Eukaryota > Metazoa > Arthropoda > Merostomata > Xiphosura > Limulidae > Limulus > Limulus polyphemus. Next base: position 38,488 of record NW_013667872.1, on the reverse strand, counting down.
AATTGCCTTTAAAATTACTTTATAATAATACTAATTGTCATGTCCAAAATCAGGCATGAGCAATGAGTTTAATATCCTCTAAACTGGTGGTTCCAATGTATTTTTTGTTCGTGGACCATCTGAATGTTTCGGAGAAGGGAAGGGTTAGGCGAATCACACAATAACCGCGTAATTTAGCAAATTAAGTATATAAAAATTACTGTAATATTAATAAATGATCATTGGTTTACTTTTTTACGTTTAAATACAACGTATGCATCTGGTTTTATGAGCAAAGTTCTCTAATGTTTGACGTAATGTTCGTCAACTTTAGCTTCTGAATTTGGGCTTCAGAGCTTTAGGTGATGAAAATACTGCCTAGCACAGGTTCATAGTAGCAAATGGTATTAGAAAACGAACTGTGTTGTTTGTAATGTGTGGAATCCTAAAGTTCTCTGAATCCAAAGTTCTAATAGTGTATTTCTTTTAAACTCTAACTGTAATGATCGGTCGCAAGAAAACTCCATCAATTGTTCTTCTTCTTTCGCAAAAAACAGCAGGCAGATCATTATTTTTCAATACACGAAAACTTCGAAGTAAAGAATACATTCTCCCACTTTAACTCAGCAGCCATATAACGTAGAGTTTTAGGCTTTTCCAGTTAATTTATACTTGTTATTCCTGCTTATATAGCTGAAATTATAGGTGTCCGGTTTTCTCCGAGATATTAAAACTCATCCTTTCCATAATTATGAAACGCTTTCCTTTATTTGTATGTCGAAATTCCTTCATTTTTATGTTAGTGCCTTGACTTGCTGGCAGATGACACTGGAGCACGAGCACGAAAAGATATGAAAAATGAGAAATATTTTATAAGACGATTGTAGAGTGATTAAAGTGAAAATTACAGTTTACTAATGGTAGGAAGAACTGAAAATTACTGGAGAGAAAAAAAAAAGAAGCGGCCGAGCGCGTTTACTACTCACATGGAAGTATGCCTTGAAACTTCACTACTAATTTCCTAATATTGTTTCTATTGGTTAATTATATCCGTAGGGAAGTGTTTCGTAGTAAGTTTCAGAATGTAAAATTACCTTTGTTAGTATTGTTCATAGTATTTTTGACGGTAACGTGAAAAACAAATGATTGCTCACACAGCGAAAAAATATTTTTTTCTCTTTAGTCGAATTCACAGAAATATAAGGAATACGAAGATTGCGTTTTGTTTTACACGTTTATATTATTGTACACGCGCAAAAAAAAGTGAACAATTATTGTTTAGAAGAAAAAAAACGAATAAGTAGCCAGCTAGATTTTTTACCTCCATAAAAATTTGGGAGCTTGGCCCCAATGGGGCCCAATACTCCCGCCTAAAATATTTGCACCCTTCAGACGGTTTGTTTGTTTTGAATTTCGCGCAAAGCTACACGTAGCTAGTCATCACCACCCACCGCCAACTCTTGCGGTACTATTTTACAAGCGAATAGTGGGATTGACCGTCACATTATAACGCCCCCACGGCTGAAAGGGCGAGCATTATTGGTGGGATGGGGCCCTTCAGACGGTATTAGTTTACGAATTAATATTTAGGCTTATTTTAAGGCTGGTTTTTCTGAAATGAGAAACCAAATTTATTATAACTTTATAAATTGCACCGCCATTTTAATATTACAGACGTAAAGTGTGGTGATATTTAAACAGTAAGTAACAGTTCAAAACCTTTCTTTGCATGTTGATGACTAGAAATCGATAATATGATTAAGAACATCAACAGTCTACAGTTATGTTCCGTCACATCTTATGATTTATTATATAACCGTAATGAGCATTGCAAATCAAATTTCGATCTTACATTACTTGTCAATAACTTATTTTGGAAAATCAAATACACAACAAGAAAATATATCACATTTATAAATTCTCAGTTATTTTGTTTTTGATTTCCAGGACGAAAATATAACAAAATCAATAGGATTTTTCGACACTGTACTGTGACATTCCAGCATCGATTTATACAAGAGTGCCTAGTGTCGTCTTCAGGTTTCTGTGCAACTAGTGAAGATACGGTATTGATGTGGTACCATGATGAAAATAAGCTGTGGAAGCAGCGTTGATGTCAAATTCAGTGTCTATGTGTATAAGTATACGTGCGCATATATCAAGAATATTTACTTTATTAATATCTTCAACAGAACCACTGCTTCCAGTGAAAACAATGCAATATTCTTCACTGTCCAAACAAATCATGACATCATTTCCTGCTGACGTTAGATAGGAGAAAATCAAAACAAAGATCGTTTTAAGAGATTCTTGACCTTTTTTCCTGTTCCCTACCATTAAATAGATAATACAAATAAAATATAGTTCTAAGATAGTTTAATTATAGTGCTTTAATAGGAAATACTAGACAAAATTGTTTGCGATTCATATCATCTAGTACAGCAGGCTAGTACTAATACTTTATTGCCATCTAGCGATCATCTTATTAGTTTAAGAAATTCAAGATCTTAGTAAAGAATATATGGTTAAAATAAATATATATATCTACAAAAAAATATGTAAATGTTTAACCAAAACAAACTAGGTAGAAATGGCCAATCAAACTGAAATACGTAATGTTTTCCAAATCATTTTTAAAAATAAAATTAGTCATAGTTCCTAAAATCTTCTAAAAATTTGAAATTACTTTATAGATCAAAAGAAATGTACCTTTTTGGAGGGAGAGTGAGACATGTTAAAGTACGTCTCATAAATTTATATAAAATTGCAATTAAATATTTTAAAAAATCATTCTTGAGTTACATGATGAACTTCTTAAAGTTTATTGTTTAGTTTCTCTGGCATTAACATGAATTTGTATCAATTATATCAACAAACACTTAAACATTTATGAAATGATAATTAGTATACATTTACTTGTAACACTTTAGCTTTACTTGTAACACTTTAGCAACGAAAACAACAAACTGAAACCCGAGGCATTCCTTTATAAAATGATGACATCTGAAAATAGTGCTTGTTTGTAGTTCAGCACAAAGCTACACAATGAGCTGTATGTACTGTTCTCATCTATGGTATCGGGGGCACGGAAGCGGTGACTTCAGTATTGAATGCTTAAGTTTAAAATGCACACAAAAATGTGCATCTCAAAATGACATTCAAGTTGTCGCTCGTATTTATAATACTTGTAGTCTTAAATCGTCATCATTAACAGAGCAAACTGATCACAATATTAAACATTTATAGAAGGAAAACTTTTTCTTTTTTTTTTCAGTTATGACCAATATTATAAAATATTCCTGGGATAGGCGACTTCTGCGACTGAATAAACACTTTTGGCTCAAAAAATATCTTTCTTCTCGGTGAATTTGTTTATCTGTTTTTAGTTCGTTACAAAGCACATCTTTTAAAACTGTATAACTAAAATCTTTGCCACAAGTTGGAATTATGTAAAAGCTGGATAATTAAGCATAAATTGTGTGTATAACACAAAACGAAGATATCTGTGAAGTTGAAAACAAGTAAAATTCGAATTACTGTATAACACAAAACAAAGATATCTGTGAAGTTGAAAAGAAGTAAAATTCGAATTACTGAAGTTTGCCAGTACCACTATATAATTTAGGCTTTTTAAACACTTAGTAAATAGGTGAAAAAAAAGTTCCTGTAAAGGGTTTCGCAAAAACTCATACGACTCTCATAATATTAATGGCTACAGTAATTACCACAATTAATATATCTATATAAACTGACCCATTATATTGTCACTTAAGTTTGTGTTTTCAGTGGGTTATCTATACAAACTGTTGTCAGGATATATGTGTTTATCCCGAATAAGTTGTAAGGACATAGTACTTTCGGACCACTCTGCATATAATCCGATTTGGTTTACTTGATTAAAAGAAAACAATTACAGCAAATCTTAATTATTTAAAAATGTAATGACTTAACGATCAATCTGGCTTGTTAATTAACAAGAAATATAAAGCTCTTTCGGAAATGTATCCTGTTTTTTTTATTATTATTAATCATTATAACATTAGGGGTTTATACTTCGATTCTTGTTAAAAGACATTATTATTTATTGTCAATACTATAAGAAATGCTTGTAGTTCGGTTGTATAAATATTCAAAATGTTTCAATCAGAATACTTTAGATTTATTGTTGTTTATCAATTTTTACAGAAAGAATTCTTAACAATAGTTTAACTTAACTAATAATTGATGCAGTTTTCCTTGAAAGCAGAACTTAGAATTTTTAATAAAACAGCAACATTTAAAAAAATGATTATAAATACGAATATGAGTTTCATATTACTGGACTACATACTTTTTCATATAAATAAATACACGGTAGTTTTCTTTTTTACAATTCAATGTGGACTTTTGTCTTAACTATTTCAAAAATAATGTGAAATGGTTGTAATTTTAGCTAATTTTGTGCAATATGGAAAACATATTTGCTGGTACTACAGTTTTAATGCTTAAGCTTAGCCTAACCAAAATCGATAAAAGAACCAATTAGAATATTAATCTATCAATGGAAGACCTGTTATACCAGAAAACTCACCATTACTCGTTAAAACAATAAAAATATCATTAGTAAAATCCTAATTCCATTGATTCATTTTTAACACTTGGATATCAGTTTCATAACTTGTAAGTATAGCTATTCTTTCAGCATCACTTTACTGAAATTCTACACAGAGTAGAAATTGTAGTATGAAAATTCTTTATGAATTGTTCTTGCCTTCGTCAAGTTCTGAAGACCTAAACATAGAGTTCGGATCGTACTCTTCTTCAAATACCAAGAGAAGAGCAATCCATAAAAAAATTAAAGCCCTAGGTTTCAATATGCTTAATAATGTTGTAGTTGATAGCTAAGAAGTGTACAATAACTTGCTTCTCTGCTTTATTCTGAATACTTGGGTTTCAATTAGAAATATATTTCAAAACAGGTTTGTTCCTGAAACAAGCAACTTCCTTGTACTGCAGGGACGTAACTGAACGAGGGTCCTTACCTTTATTTGCTACATAATTTTTACATTTGCTATCACCCTCAACAACAAAACTAACTGATTAAACTTGGAATAAACAACGGGGTGATAATATCAAAAACCTAATCTACTTCACTACCAGGATTTCTATTTGAGTTTTGTTCAGTTTAAAATACACACTTATTACAATATACTAGTTACAGAAGTTTGTAAATAATGCACTTTGAATGTAGAGGGAAAATATAAGATATTGATCAATATTGCAATTACATTTTATTTCATTTATTACTCCTATGCAGCACTGTGTACAACATGATGTTGGACATGTTTGATTATTGTTTATGAAATTGAAATTCCTTTATTGAAAAACCTCAGCCTCTAAAAATACACAGTTTTATCCATATTAACCATTGGAAATCACTACTTACATGGAACAAATCGTACAATGGAAATCACTACTTACATGGAACAAATCGTACAATGGAAATCACTACTTAATGGAACAAATCGTACAATGGAAATCACTACTTACATGGAACAAATCGTACAATGGAAATCACTACTTACATGGAACTAATTGTTCAATGGAAATCACTACTTACATGGAACTAATTGTTCAATGGAAATCACTACTTACATGGAACTAATTGTACAATGGAAATCACTACTTACATGGAACTAATTGTAGAATGGAAATCACTACTTACATGGAACTAATTATTCAATGGAAATCACTACTTACATGGAACTAATTGTACAATGGAAATCAATACTTATGTGGAACTAATTGTTCAATGGAAATCACTACTTACATGGAACTAATTGTTCAATGGAAATCACTACTTACATGGAACTAATTGTACAATGTAAATCAATACTTACATGGAACTAATTTGTTCAATGGAAATCACTACTTACATGGAACTAATTGTACAATGGAAATCAATACTTACATGGAACTAATTGTACAATGGAAATCAATACTTACATGGAACTAATTGTACAATGGAAATCAATACTTACATGGAACTAATTGTACAATGGAAATCAATACTTACATGGAACTAATTGTTCTGTAAGTTTCTTCTTAAGACGTATGTTTCAGTGATATTATTCAACACTTTGTTGATTAAAAGTTTTATAATCTAATTATTTTTTCTATATACATAAAGTCAGAGAATAACATGAATGTGCATACTTTATAACATACATCTGATAATCAAGAAAACGATGCACTTTATTCTTCTAGAACAATACATCTTATAATCATAAGACACAATACAAACTCACTGCCTATTGACATTAATACTGAGAATCTAATAGTCACAATACCAATAATTATTATTTGGTACACAATCTGCAATGTACTGATCTCTCAAAGCAGCAAATATCTCCATACAAGAAATACAAAACACCAGTGCTATATTTGGTACACTTAAACCATGTTTCAACAGTTCTAACTAAAGTTAATTCATTATTACATAAGTTAAGAAAAACTGCTTTAAGTTTTTTGTTTGTTCTGCTTAAAAATATAGTTGCTTACCAATTGTTAATACATTCAACAGAATTTATTACTACAATAAATTAAACATATTGTATCAAGGGTAACTGGTCAAGAAGCTCTATTACAACATGTTATTAATTATCAATTCCTCTTCACATACAATTTTACAAATGAATCATACAACATTACACACATTCAAACCCTAAAAATTACAGTAATTCTTATCTCATTCTATTGTGGGGATACAAGCCATTAAACATACTGAAAGTTCACACTAGTCCTTTATATAAAATTAACCTCTTGCCTATCTTTCAACGCAAACGTTTTTGGTGTGTGTCTAGTTAAAGTTTTAAATATTCTAGAAATTCTAAGTAACATTTCTGAAGAAACCATTATTAACAAACTACATACAAAATAAAGCAATATCTGAGCAACTGTTGTGGTGAAGGTCATACATAATTGGACCACACTATATTACAATGTACATCAACTTGGTTCAAAGTAAGTTAACTGTTAAACTATCTCATAAATATCCATTTATTTACTTCATAGAAATGCCTCTATGATAAAGTTTTCTTATTTATCAGATAGATACTCCAGCTTCACATCCTAATCAATCAGATTGTATCACTTAAATTAAAAATAAAGCAAGTCTAAAAGATGGTATACATAAAAACATTAATGCTTACACATCACTAGAACAGTACCTAAGATAAAACTATTTCATTGTCTTGAATACTTGCAAAAAATTATTCAAATTATATCTGTGAAAAGTCATCCCTAATTCTGAACTGATAGACTAAAGAGAAAGCAGTTATTCACTGCCAACTCTTGGGATATCTAAATAAATAGTGGTATGTGACCACCACTCTTATAGCCCACCCATGACCCAAAAGTGTGGATTCCCTGGACTCATGTCTAGGCACGACAACAACTAGAACATGCCCAGCACTTGAAAATAACCATAACTCACGTAAATGTGAATAATCTTAATATTTCTTACAAAAGATAGACTTTTAGATAAAAAAAACTTTGTATCAGTGAAGAAACTTTGTCAATAACTAAAGTAATAATAAACAAGTTAATGAAATGAAACTCAATGTTGTCTTTCTTGGTTAGGTTTCTATTGGTTCCAGGATACCTATATATATTAGTCTGTGTTCTTTTGAGGATAGCTACGAGGTCCAAATATTTTACTTCCAACACGCACATTTGTACTTCCAACTTCAATCTACAAGAGACAAAAGTCATTGTATTATACTACACAGAATACAATAATATTTAATCTTAGCTGTAAAATAATAAAAAAAGAAACCACTTATCATTTACTGTAACTAGCCTAACATTTCATACAGAGAAATTAATATGTAGACTACAATTACCTGTAGAATATATATATATACATTAAATGTCATGGACGAAATTACCAATGATGGTACCTTTATTTTTAACTAATACTGATGACACCAGCAATAAAGTATAAATACATTCCTATATGGTCATACTGAGACAGATCTACTGTATTGTGGTAGTTCTCACTGAATATTATTGAGAATACTTTTATAAAACAAATCAACAAGTGAAAAGCTCTGAATTTTTCATACACACATTTTGTATATAAAACATTTTACAAAACTGAACTTTAGGCTGACATTAAAATACCCATGAGGTAATAAGGTTACTTAATGATAAACTACCAAAAACTAAACTGATACAGGTGTTAAATCTTCATTTAACTTCTATAAACTTGTGTCCTTGTATTTCATTTTTTAGCTACTACTCTTTAGTGTTAGACTCATCTTGATATTTATATTAAAGTTTGTAGCACCATCTAAGTCAGAACTACCTTGTATCATAATACAATTGTACTGTGATAAGAAGTTCATGTTGGATAATCAACAGATAGTTAAAAGTACATTAGATGCTGATTAACAATACTCTCAGGCCCTACTAATTACCACATAGAACCATTAATTAACTGTAAACTAAAAAACAATAAACTAGATAATATATATACATAATTTCAGCAAATATACTTTATTGCCCAGCCCTAAAGTACTTTACAGTAAGAAAATTTAAAATGACAATAAAGTAATTTTTAATAATGTTTATATATACATAGACACACACAACACAGATAATGGAAATGAACACAGAAATAAACTTATTGGGTAGCAAAATATTAGCAAAACAAAATATACTGTTATGAAGTGATAAATAAGCTTAATCTTCATTGTAATGATCCATTTTGATAATTTCTGAAAATGAAATTATAATGTAATTGTGGCTGAAAATATCTGACCTTATTGGACTTGTATTTGTAATGTTTTGCTATAATTAGTAAAACTGTTACTGACAGTGTACGTTTCATATTAAACCAGCTTGGAATATACTCTTATCTTCATTAGTACAAGATACGTACTGTTTTAAAAAAACAAATGGAGATGAGAAACAACCAAAACTTAACTTTAAAATCATAAAAAGCTGTGATTATTCTGTGGCAACACATTCAATGTGTCTAGTTTTAATATTTAGAAATTTTGTTGAACTATAACAAAAAAACTTTAAAGTATAGAATTATTACAGCTGTAGATATTTCTGAGTTATTTTTTTATAAAGAAAGGAAATTAGACAAAACCTTATATGGTAATTCAGAAGAAAAATTAACAGTTATCTCATTAAGGAAAGCTTGTGTTTGAAGAAAAATAGTAACATACTGCATGTTCAAAATCTCCTGACATTCCCATACTGAGTTCAACTTTGTTTACATCCAAACCCAAATGGCTGCATGTATCCTGTTTACATTTTACTAGCCTTTGAAAATCAGGATTAGGCCCAGAAGAAACGTCATGGTCAAATGCTCCTATTGTCATTAGACCTGTAAACTCCAGATTCTGGCATTTATCCATGATGTGATTGACTAGTGAAGAAACTCTTCCAAGGTCCACACCACTTTTACCTAGACAAATTAATACTAATTTTGAATATACAACTGTGTGTTAAATTAATTACTTTTTCTCATTTCTATATACATTATCTTTTAACCACACCATTTCTCTCTTGGTGTAGTTTCTTATGCATGCACAACTTCCACATATACTCACAGAATTCATTTGCTTTCATCCCTACTAGTGTTCACTTCCAAATACTTACTCTCATTCACACGAGTGTTCACTTCCAAAACATTCTCACTTCCACTGCTGTTTACTTCAATATACTTACTTTCATTTCCACTAGTGTTCACTTCCACATACTGTCATCCTCAGTAGTGTTCACTTCTACATACTGTCATCCTCAGTAGTGTTCACTTCTACATACTGTCATCCTCAGTAGTGTTCACTTCTACATACTGTCATCCTCAGTAGTGTTCACTTCTATATACTATCATCCTCAGTAGTGTTCACTTCCACATACTATCATCCTCAGTAGTGTTCACTTCCACATACTGTCATCCTCAGTAGTGTTCACTTCCACATACTGTCATCCTCAGTAGTGTTCACTTCTATATACTATCATCCTCAGTAGTGTTCACTTCCACATACTGTCATCCTCAGTAGTGTTCACTTTCACATACTGTCATCCTCAGAAGTGTTCACTTTCACATACTATCACCTTCAATAGTGTTCACTTCTATATACTATCATCCTCAGTAGTGTTCACTTCTATATACTATCATATTCAGTCATGTTCACTTTTATATACAATCATCTTCAGTCATGTTCAGTTCTACATACTGTTATCCTCAGTAGTGTTCACTTCCACATACTGTCATCCTCAGTAGTGTTCACTTCCACATACTGTTATCCTCAGTAGTGTTCACTTCTATATGCTATCATCTTCAGCCATGTTCACTTCTATATACTACCATCTTCAGTCATGTTCACTTCTATATACTATCATCTTCAGTCATGTTCACTTCTATATATACTATCATCCTCAGTCATGTTCACTTCTATATACTATCATCCTCAGTAGTGTTCACTTCTACATACTATCATCCTCAGTCATGTTCACTTCTACATACTATCATCCTCAGTAGTATTCACTTCTATATACTATCATCCTCAGTAGTATTCACTTCTATATACTATCATCCTCAGTCATGTTCACTTCTATATACTACCATCTTCAGTCATGTTCACTTCTATATACTACCATCTTCAGTCATGTTCACTTCTATATACTATCATCTTCAGTCATGTTCACTTCTATATATACTATCATCCTCAGTCATGTTCACTTCTATATACTATCATCCTCAGTAGTGTTCACTTCTATATACTATCATCCTCAGTCATGTTCACTTCTATATACTATCATCCTCAGTCATGTTCACTTCTATATACTATCATCCTCAGTAGTGTTCACTTCTACATACTATCATCCTCAGTAGTGTTCACTTCTATATACTATCATCCTCAGTAGTGTTCACTTCTACATACTATCATCCTCAGTAGTGTTCACTTCTACATACTATCATCCTCAGTAGTGTTCACTTCTATATACTATCATTCTCAGTAGTGTTCACACTTCTACATACTATCATCCTCAGTAATGTTCACTTCTATATACTATCATCTTCAGTCATGTTCACTTCTATATACTATCATCTTCAGTCATGTTCACTTCTATATACTATCATCTTCAGTCATGTTCACTTCTATATACTATCACCCTCAGTCATGTTCACTTCTATATACTATCATCCTCAGTAGTGTTCACTTCTACATACATATTCTCATTGCCACAAAAGTTCACTTTCATATACTTACTGTCCTCACCACTGGTATTTACTTCAACCATAACTTTAAGCTTCTGACTGCTCTGTAATTTCTCCCAGGCTTTATTAAGAACATCAGCTAACTTCTCTGAATCAACTGTCTCCACCATATACAAGTTGGGAACAGCTAATAAATAACAATAACATAGGAAAGAGAAAAAATTCTAAATGAAACTTGGACAGAAAATTTTCTTTAAGTTGTAACATCTATGTTTAGAACAACCAAGTTGTTTCAATGCATCTTTTGTATTCAGGTGGTCAAAAAACTAAAAATGTTTGGGTAATCATTTTTTAATCTTCACAAAATGAGACCATATTAACACTTCATGAGTAAGTGAAATGTACTTGCAAAGAGAGAAAAAATATATATATATAATTGAGAATTTACACCTTATACACACAAAAAAGCTCACTCATAAGCTTATCCAAATCAAAAAATTAAACTATTTTTTATAAAAGCAGAAGTTGCCCAAATGAAATCAACAGGTCCAACCAGGATAACAAAAGCAATACAGTAATAAACTGTATCAAAGATATTTCAATTATAAAAACTAAAGATTCACTAAGATTTATGTTTGACATGCCTTTTGTTTAGCATGCAGATGCCAAGTTTTGAACAGCATTTAGAAATAATAAAAAATTTTAAATAACTAAAATAAAATTGAGAATACCGATTGGTAAATACAGTTGTGTTTAAAACTAATAACCTTTTTCCCTTCACTTCTTTAACATTACTGCATTTTCATTTCCTGTAACAGAAAATATAATGAATGAAACATCACACTAGGCAGCATGGAATCTTAAAATGGAGTTTTTCATTGAGTTTTCTAGTTTTATATAATAAAAAACACAGCTTCAATTAAAAATTGAAACTCCTGTAACTTCAAAACGAAATTTCCTGTTTCAAAAGACGTATATTTGGAAAAAAAAGTGTGTGTTCTTTTTGCTACATATACATGCATAAATAAACAATTAACTGAATAATAGTGGCATAAATCTTTAGTTTTAAAATAAGCATTTTTTTACATACAAAAGTTGTATTTCAGGCCAGCTAAGTTTATAATAATGAGTACTAAAGTGAAAAATTTAAAAGTGTGTAAGGTAATTATGAAATAAGTTGTTAACACAAATGAAATATTTTTAACCTTCAACTTAATTTACCTTCCTTAAAGTACAATGTTAATTATTGAAATTATATCTTGTCTAAAACAAACACTGATTTAAAAATGACAATTAACAAAGCTACTTGAGCTGAATGATTTGCTAATCAATTAATCAAAAACCCCATTAATCAATTAGTAGTGTTCCACAAACCACAGTAAAGTACATGTTAAAAAAAAGTTGGCAGCAAGTTGAATGCTACCAGCCATTTGCTTTCCGTCTAGTCAGTGGTTCATAACGAGAAAAAAAAAGTTGATACCAACCAGTTGCTTTCCCCTTTAGTCAGCAGTTTAAAACCAGTGGTGACAATGGCAGACAGCCTCACAGCTTTAAAATAATTTAATGGCAATGGGAATTAAGCCCAAGACTATCAAATCTGAACAAATCTGAAGTAAAGAAAAAAATTTAAGACTAAACTGGGCAGAGCACAGATATCTTATGTGGAACTTGGCAATTAAGAAAAACAACAGAAAAACATAATTGCAATATTTTGATTACTTGGATAGTTGGAATATTCCAAAATATTAATACCTAGAAACACTGAGTTTGGTTAATTGATTGTTAGAATAACTGAATACAGTAATAATTGGAATCACTGATAATTTTCATAACAGTTGAGTTAATCAAAATTTTGTTTAATCAATTAATCGACATGACAATAATCAATGTAATTACTGTTCATAGGTAATTGATTAATCAATTAAATCACTCAACTCTAGCTGTTATTTTACAAAAATCGAAATTCTATTTGGAATATAGGATTTTTCAAAAACATGAGATTAATTAAACTATAAGTCTTTACTGTACCACACCTTCTAACATGAGTTTAAAGTAAGGCAGGTATAAAACAATCTTGTCCCACACAAGTTGAAGTTATTTAATCAAACGTTGAACTCATTTTTTTAAAAATTTAGTTACAAAACATACAATAATTGTTTTACATTTTTGGTTAAACTACATGCAAGTAATTACCATGCATTTTAAGTTCCTTTAACCAATTCCAATTAGCTAATATTAACATTCCAAGATGGCCAGGCTCAGTGATTTTCACTTGTGTTACCTCGTTTGTACTACATAATCAAGAGACCAAAACTATATCATAAATATAGTTCAGCCAACATGGATTCACCAACAGGAAAATATGCATTACTGAAGTGTTAACATTTGTTGAGGATATTGCTTATCTGAATGATGATGAAAAGGTTATGAACTTGATGTAGTTAGATTTTAATAAAGCTTTTGATAAAATTCCATTTACAAGAAGAAAAATCCAATCAATGTGGGGTCACAGGGATATGTTAACAAAAGTCTAGTTACTTGGATTATAGAGAGGCTCAGTGATTGAGAGCAACCAATGTTATACTGATGGAATAGAATCAAACTGGACCTTTGTTACTAATGGTGTACTCTGGGGGGTTAGTGTTTAGGCCTTTGCTTTTTCTTATATACATTACTGATATGAGTATAATTATTAAATTAGTAAAGTTTGCTGATGACATTAACTCTTAGTTACAGGTGAATTGAGGATGTTAACGTACTAGAGAATGACTCGGTAGGTTGGATAAACAGTTGGCAAATGATCTTTAACTATAATAAATAGAAATACATTTGGGTTACCATAATTTGGATCAATAATGTAACTGGAAAAAAGGAGTTACGCATTAGAGAGGATAATTAAATCATGCCATAAAAGCAGTGATCAGTTGCTAGTAGTACAGCTAATACAATTTTAGTATGTTTATAAATATACTGATTGCATGTCAAAAAAAAATATATCTTTATACAAATTGCTAGTTAGGCCTCACTATGATTATTGAGTTTGATCTCTTCGTGTAAGAAAGGATATTGACTTACTGGAAAAGATTCATGGAGAGGGCTAGTTGGATGATTGTGGGGATGAAAAAATGATCTTTTTTGTTTTTCTCAATGGTGAATATGTAGGAACAGACTTGAAGGCTCATTCAATCTCCTAAATTGTTACCTGTAGATCATTTTATGTTAACAAGTAAATGTTTCAATGATTTCTTAGGTAACTTAGAAATTTCATTTTCTCTAGCAATATCAACTATTATCAAATGAACAAACAGACTTGTTCAATTAATTATGCATATTTCAATAATGACTTAACAACTTGTCAAACCCTTTATGATACACAAATGCTGGTGACTGAAATATGAATAAACAATGAAAAAAGTTAATACTAACCAACAAGTTTATTGACCTTGTTTCTCTGGAGATGACCTATAAAATGCCACTTAATCTCACTGCATTTCTCCAACACCTAGAAGTTAAAGTTAAGAACCATCATATGATTAACTGCAGTTGATTATAAAGTCAAAAATAATTACCAATTTATGAAACCTAGAAAAAATAAAACTACACCAGACTTCAAAAATAAACTAATTTTGATCCTACATTGGTATTCAATGTTTAATAATCTTACAATCTTACACAGAATGGGTTTTTTTAAAGA
>NW_013667872.1:17142-23025 GCF_000517525.1 Limulus polyphemus | reverse complement strand
TATAAATTACAGAACATCCTCTTTACAACAATTCAATGACTTACATAGGACAAGAAGTGTTTAAAAACTTTCACAGAGACTGTGAAAAACTTATAATGGAGACATAATAGTTTTTTCTTTACAAGTGCACAATTTTAAAAGATGTGTTGAGAAACGTGATATCAAGTAAAATATTTTAGGTTATTTAATACTTTTCATATTATTTAATAGATATTTATGAATGACATTAAGTTATGTACAGCTCAAACTAAAATCAACAGTGAAGAACTTGGAAATGGTACATTCAACATAGAATTAACAGTAAAGAATGATTTGAGGCTGTACAGCCAAATTAAATCCAAAGATAAGCATGTGTGTCTAAAGGCTGTGTAAATCAACCTTTATAACGATGAACTAGAATATATTGCCATAATGCTCAACCTACGGTCAACGACAAGAGTGACTTTAGGCCACAAGTCAACCTAAATCAGCAGTGAAGAATGGCTTAACAATACAAAATTTAATCTATAGTTAACAGTAAACATTTAAAATGAATTAATGTTATACAATGAAGAGTGATTTTAGGTCCTACAGCTCAACACAAATCAATGGTAAAAAAGGACTTAAAGTTATACGATTCAACTTGAAATTAACTCCAATTAAATGACATAACATTTGACAAAACTAACAATTAAAAGATGCTAACTTATGTAGCTAAATATTAGTTAAATCAACATACATTCATTTAGTTTACTTATGGGAAAAAAAAAAGAAACATCAAGTACAAAAAAAAAAAAAACTTAATATTTCAGTTCTCATATATTTATCGTTTCAGGTATATAATTTCCTAATGCACAAGAATTAATTAGCTATTGTCTGTTGAAAATCTCACATAGTTTTCCCCAAAGTGTCTTTGACCCCATTCATAAGCAGCAATAATCATTTCTTTAGACTTTGTTTTACTGGCAGCCACCAGACGAGGATCATTTTCACCCGAACCCTGAAAAAAAAAAAGTTAATGGCATAAGTGAAAAATTATTTACCATACTTTTTTAATATTAAACAGTTATCAACATGTGTTATATGTTGACATATTTTAATAAAACTTCTTGAAATGTTATCAATAACTTTGTACCCCCAAAGTACTTTCATTACTTATTCTGTCCTCTCATCCTATTGTCTTCAGAATTCAGTACAAACAAACTTATGAACTTAATCCTATTGATCCCCAGATAATCTTATACACTTCATATTTCTTTTCTTCAAAAAAAAAAAGTTTAGAGACTTTAACTTGTCCTTTTAAGGCATCTCTTCCACACCAAAAAATCATAACGGTATCCCTCGTTGGAGCTTCCAAAGTCGATATCTTTTCTTGAACAATTTTTTATTTAAAAAATGTAACAATTGTAAATACCTCATAATAGAAATTGTTATAAAACATTTTGAGTTTTTAACAAATTACATAACCTTTTCCATCTTGTATCAAGGATAGCAATTAAATGAGAGCTCTTACTTTTATCATTTGATATATTTCACAAACACCTGATCCGATAAAAAAAAATCTGGTTTAAATATACTGGATTGTGTTGTGCACTAAAAGTCAAATCTTGTGTGTGTGTTAACACAACCTCTACTTGAGGGCTATCTGCACCAGCTGTCCCTAATTCTGAAGTGACAGACTACAAAGATAGATAGTCCCCACCACCAACTCTTGGGCAACTCTCTGCCAACAAATAGTGGGATTGACTGTAACATTATAATGTCCCTGCAGCTGAAAGATCTGTGATGAGGTTTGATCCCATGACTTGGAGATTGCAATTTGAGAGCTCTAACTTTCTGCTTGGGCCTCACAGCATTAGTGTAAGCTAAGGGATCTGAGTTTAAGTCTGATACATCATATAATGCTTTTCTCAAAAAAGAACATCCTTTCCAAATTCCTTTACGCCAAGCTTATAACACTTTAATTTTTTTTTTTATATTAATAATAAAACTTGTTTTGCACTTTCTAGGCCAATATCATCAAGATTGTTGAAGTCCTTCTGAATAAGAGAAGCATGCTAAGAAAATCAATTATAATCTTTTCCAAAAACCTTGGAATGGCAAAAAATAATGAACAACAAAGAACTCAAAACAAATCCAGAAGAGAACTCAATAGTTACATTCTCTTAATAATTTAGCATAGATACAACAAAAGTATATTTGGTCTTTCAAGGATGTTCTTGCACACCTACCTCTGAAAAAAGTACAAATTTAAACTCACCCTATCTTTCACCAAATAATTGGAGAAACAACAAATGCTGGCATTGGGTGCTGCCTTCCAAAGAGAGCAGTCCAGAAATAAAATAAAATGTTAGTATTAAGTGCTACCAGCCAGTTGCCTTTACTCTAGTCAGCAATTTAAAAAAGAAAAGGAACAAAAAAAGTTGGTAGCAGGTGCTGCCATTTAGTTGCCTTCCCTCTAGTCAGCAGTTCAAAATTAGTCAAAGTGGCTGACAGCATTAGTAGTTTTACCATAACAAAGACAGGGTGAGCAAGTTTAATGGCAATAGGTAGCACCTCTGAATCACCAAAGGCGAACAAACTTGAAGTAAAAACAAATACAAATTATAAGGCTAAAATGGGCAGAGCAAAAACAAACCACTGTGTATCTTTCTGCTTAACAACAAACATAACAATATTTCAACCACTTGGATAAGCTGGAGTAACTGGAAACTCTAATTTCAATTAGTTAATTATTTTCTTATCAATCAGATTAATTTTAATTAATCAATTAGTTTACCTGACAGTAATCAATGTAATTTCTGCTTATAGGTAATCCATAGCTCTAAGCCACGTTAAACAAGTGATCCAAATTATGATAACCCAAATACATTAGCTTACACTTTTTCTACACATTTGCCAAACTTTCCATTTGATCCAAGTCATTCTGTAGTACATAAACATCCTATAAATACTCAAGAATTTAATGCCATAAGCAAACTGGTAATTTTCTAATTATGCCATTAACAATAATCATTATGTATATGAGAAAAAACAAAGGCCTAAGCACTAACCCTTGAGTCACTTAACTCATGACCAGGATTCAGTAAGACTGGACTCCATTAATAATTACCTTTTGCTTCCTCTCATCTAACCACCCTATAATCCAATTAGGTAGTTTTCCTCGACCCCTAATGATGTGATTATTTTAGCCAACCTTCTGTGTGGCACTTTATCAAAAACGTTTTGAAAACAAAACCAAGTACAAACCACTTTCCATTGTTCAGCTAACAAGTGACATTCTTGAAAAGTTACCAAAGTAGTTACACAATAGTTCCCTTTATTGTATCCATTTTGGCTTTCTTTCATGGCATCATATTTCACTAAAAGATTTGGTAAAGTTTCTTTTATTACTGAATTTCTCACACTACAGAAGTAGGGCCTATAATTATCCAGAGCAACTTTTTTATCACCCAATTTAGAAATAGGATTGAAATTAGCAAATCCAATCCTTAAACATCTGTCTACTCTCTTGACCTACAAAAGTTAAAAATGAGAGGCTCATGTATCTGTTCTTTGATTTCCTTTAAAACACTGAGGAAAACCTTGTCTGCATAATTCTTGTGCTTCATCTTTTTTTTTTTTCGTTCTCTCAGTCTTTCTCCTTACCACCAGGGGTTTAATATCTACATGATTCAAGTCAACTCCATTATTAATGGTCAGAAATATTACTAATATCTTCTTTGGAAAAACAAAAGATAACTTTTTTTAAATTTCGGCGATCTTATAGTCTTCAACCAAAACCTTGCCATCAGTATCCCTTAAGGATCCAATCCACATATTTTGCTTACCTTTAACATATTTAAAAATCCTTACTCTTACTTAGTTTAATCCTTATCAGCAAACTGTTTCTCAAAAACCCTCTTTGATTTCTTAATATTTGTTTAAGCAAATCCCTACTTTTTCTATACTTCTATAAATCCTCCATACTCTCTGTCAATTTAAACTACTTAAACTTATGATGTTTATCACTGTTTTCTTCATCATGTCTTTAGTAAGCCAATTAGGATTGACCTTCCCTGTTATACAGAATCATAAAAGAAAAAAAAAAAACTCATTCATCATCTCTCTTTACTTTTAAACATTATATTAGTTTTCTGTTTACTTTCTAAGTTTTCTACACATTTCGTAAGTATTCAATTTACTAATCAAAACACTTGAGAGATATTGTATCAATGGTTCCTGGTCAAGAACAGTAGATGTCCTGTACAAAAAGAAGAAAGTCAGAAAAATGTTCTTCCTAAAATAATAGAGAGAATCTTCAATTAAATACAAGCTTTTCACATGCTTTTATAAATTACTTTTCATAGCAAATGACTTGAAAACTTATAGTTAACTCCCCCACACTTTGCCAGACTTATTTATGATTTTTTTTATCCTCTCTACTTTTAAAGTAACTGTTCATCTTAAGAATTTTTTCTACATTGGTAAAAAAACACACCAGAATAATAGGTTTGCTTTAAAATCTCAGCACAAAATCCTTTCAACTGAAATATTAAATTCTGAACAAAGAGACTATAATAATTCCTTTTGTCCTTAGATTTTTTTTTTGTTTCTTGAAATAATGTGTATAGTTTTGGTCTCTTTATCTGAGAAAGGATACTTACTTACTGAAAAGGGTTCAGAGGATGGCTTCTAGGATGATTCCATGAATGGAAGGATTATTTTACAGGAATACAATGAAATCTGTCAACTTATTTTCTCTTGAGAAAATAACGATAAGAGCTGATCTTGTTAGAGTTTATAAGATTATCCAGGTCATTGATAGAATAAAATAATTTTTTTTAGCTGTATCCTGAAGGTAATAAGTTGAGACGGTGCTACTATAGCGTGAGGTCTACCTCCCGTTAGTACTATAGCATGAGGTCTACCTCCCATTAGTACTATAGCGTGAGGTCTACCGCTGCATTATCCATCCCTCATGGATATCACACATTTCCATACATTTATTTTAGCGATAAACACTTAATTTGATACATTTTTATACATGTTTGATAGACCTGGGTAGGCAACATATGGCGGTAGACCTCACGCTATAGTAGCACCGTTGAGACAACATGTATAAAATTTAAGAAAGACAGATTAGGCTTCAATTACTTGTCCCAAGGGTGGATGTACAAGGATGACCTTGATAGGCCAAATGGTTCCTTATTGTTCATAGGTTATGCTATGTGAGGATGCTGAAGTTATGTTATTTGAATAAACCTCAGCACCCTCAATTGTTTTGTACTCTTAATACATTTGCAAGTTTTCTTAGACAGCTGTTTTTGATTTATCTCCTTTTTGGATGTGTACCTGTAGCTAAACTAGATAAAATCTCACAAGTTATTGTAACTCTGACTTTCAAGCATAGAAAAACCATGTTGGGAAAAAAATATGTATATATATATTATAGAAAAAGAAAATATTTAAGTGAGGCTGGTATTTTAATATGGATTTAATGAAATGATTAATTTTAAAAAATCTTCAAGTAACTGAGGTAGGAAAAACTTAGCTCAGTATTTGAGTACATAAAACATTTTTTAATAAACTGTAACAGCCATGAAATATGATTTTCAATCTTTTTTTGTTAGCATATTAGTTTTCAAATGTATGCTTAAGCATGTAAAAATAATACACTGTCCTGACAAGTTAACATTCACACTAGTCTGTTTTCATTTACCAAACATATACTTAGCTTTATAAATTTTTATTGGATTGTCAACATGGTTTCATAAAGGGAAAATAGTGCCTTACAAATCTTTTGACATTCTTTGAAACCATTACTGCTTATGTAGATTAGGGTAAAGGTTTCATGTATCTGGATTTTCAGAAAGAATTTGACAAGGTGCTACAAAAAAGGCTTGTAAAAGAAATTATCTCTAT
>NW_013667872.1:13178-16365 GCF_000517525.1 Limulus polyphemus | reverse complement strand
GTTGCTAGTGGTAGTGCAAATAGGATTTTAGGTTGTATCTACAGAAATGTTGAATACAAGTCTAAAGAGGTTATAATTTCATTGGATAGGTCACTGGTTAGGCCATATTTTGAGTATTGATATATTGTGTTCAGTCTTGAGATTTTACAAGGGAAGGGCATTGAAATGTTGGAAAGGGTTCAGAGGAAGACTGTTAGAATGGTGTCCAGGATGGAGTGGTTGTCATACGAGGAGAGGTTAAGATCTCAGAAACTGTTTTCTCTTGAAAAAAGAAGAGCTAGAGGGGACCTGATTGAGGTGTTTAAGATTGTTAAGGGAATTGATAGCATTGATGCATCAACCTTTTTCATAATTCATGGCAAGAATAGTAGGAGTATGTGACACAAATATAATTTTTGGCACTGTAAGAGTCATCTTCAGCTAAAAAAGTGTTATTTTTCTAACAGGGTGGTTGACGTATGGAACAGAGTGCCTTTGGATTCTGTGGTGTCAGGAAATTTATTTTAACTTGAGTTTATGAGAAAGATATATAACTATATGAATGATGAGGGTTGTCTTTGAGGTTAACGTTTTGTTTTTTTATCTTATTTTACTTAATAGTTTTAGTTTAGTTTAGAGGATGGGACAGCTTATATGGTCACTTATTCAGTTAATGTCCCTAAACGTTAGGTGTTCATTTTTATAAATATCTTACCGTAGTTTTTTTCTCCTTCGCTTCCCGTATTCTGGCGTAAACACTATCCAGCGCATCACCTATCGAGTCCACCATTCTTAATTTCCTTAGTCTAGAGTGTTTGCGTGACTTTAACTACTAGTGCTACTATTTCAAGTCAATGTGCAATATTCATAAACTTAAGGGAGTGAAAAAAGTTTTACTGAGTTACGTATTTATCAAAACAATAAAAAATATATCATTAAAATCTTTATTCTACTTTCCATAACTCAAATAAATATTACTACTAATAAAGAAAATAATGGCGTAACAGTCCCTATTTAATATTAATCAAGCTTAATAGCGAAAAAAGTACCGTTACAATATCAATATTGTTACGACGGCGGAAGTCACGTGACCCTAGTAACACCTCATGATGTTCTCGAAGATTCTTGAATGCTCGAGTGTTTACTAGATGTGCGGTATTCTTGTATATAAGACCGCCAAGAAGTGACGGCAACAATGGAATTGAATTGCAGACAGAGATAGATACGGACAATTGAGTCAAGCACGTGAATCGTTCGTTGTGAATTATAGCGTTTGTTTAAGTTATAGCATGACTGTGGAAATTAAGTGTATTGCAAAGTTGTATTGAGAAAGAATAAACTAGTTTTATTTAAGAAAGGACTTGTATCGCTAAAGTTTCTTCGGAAAGAATTTTTACGGAAAATTAACAAACGAACACAGAGGTGTAACAATATCATACTTGTCCCTTGGTTTCTCTCGTCACAAAAAGAAGTTTGACAAAGCATAAGATCAATTAATCAAATTGGTGTTTGAATAAGAATAATTAAAACTTCACTCAGTATTCCTAATCAATATTTTTCGAAATCTTAGCACCGTGCAAAACGTTTCTGAGAAAATATTGCTAAATCATCTAGTAATCTTGGAATTCTTGAAGCTAATATAATTTCTTAAAACACATCCAAAGGCCGTGCCTTTTTTCTTCGTTTTGTTTTTATTACTGAAGTTTATATAACAAATGGAGCAGTTTTTATAGTTTCGTTTTATGATTCAGAATATTCAATTAATTCTTAATTTCGTTATGTATTTCGAAAGTTATGAAGAATTTTTTGTCCAAGTTACTAAAATTTATCAGTAAAATATATTCTAATCATCATTCTCAACATCAAGCAATGAAGGAGCCTCTTCTTGTCAAATTTGTTGTATACTTGACTCCTCAGCTTCGTAAAATGTTTCAGCTGGTAACTCTATCGGTGACATGTCCTTTATAGAGTAATTCAGCATATATTTCGTTTTGGCTGGTGTCATCTAGAAAAATGCCTTAATTTTTGATACAGTAGTATTTAATTGGGTACTCCAATCAGCAGAAATTATGCTATCCACCAAAACCTTATGAGCTTTCTTTGCTGATACTTTTCGAGTTTTGTTGTTTTTACTCAGTTGATATATCTCATACAATTTCGAAACCCAATCGTTTTAGTCGCGTAGGGTTATTTCCAGGATATTTTGCCCAACCACAAACCAATGAAGAAGGAGCCAAATCCATCTCACCTGATACTTCTGGAACTCTTGACGATCTCATCGTGTCAATACCACTTTTTCTTAATGCTGAAGAATGTGAGGCTGCTTTAGAAGATAGAGCATCATCATTTTAATTTTGTGCAACAAAATCCTTTGTAAAGAGACGCGTTTTTTGTGAAGTGGATGATTCCTTGATATTTTTAAATGCATCACAATTTTACTATGCGAAATAACTTCAGGAGTACTATTTCCAGAGCTTGCAATAACGAGTACAGAGTTTCATGCCAATTGATTTCAATGGTCGATCTACTTCCAGCTGTCTTTGTCTGGAACTTTGGGACAGCTGTTGTTCCTACGACACCATTACGAAATTTTAGGGCTTTAAAAATGTCTTCCTCTGTTGTTATATCATTATTATCCTCCACAAATGACTTTAATGTTACGTTGAGGTAAGAGAAATGAGTATCTAAGTGGCCATGACCAGTCTGTGCTTCTGTAAATATCCATTTAGAAATTCTTACTGGGTTTTGTGTCTGCTCTAAGTTCCTGATTTAATTGATAAATGCGTGAAATTAATTCTTGTGATGCAAAACATGTAGCGTTGTCACTTTATACCACAATCGCATTGACATTCCGATGTCGTCTTTTTACATCACGTACAAGAATTGATATTACACCAGCAACTTGGATGTTGTCTTGGCCAGAATATCCACGAATAATGTAATCAACTAAATTGTACTAATATCCAATACAAGAATTTCCATTTTTCTGTGTAACCTCAATTGATCCCAGCAAACTCATCCCCTTCTTTCTAAAATACTCTATTTGTCCTTCCCTGTATTTCATTGGTAGTACTTTTTGCTTGTAATCAATGACAACAAGGGCTATTGACTCATTGTGTTTCAACGATTCTGTTACGTCTGTGTTCGTTTGTTAATTTTTCGTAGAAATTCTTTCCGAGAAACTTCAGCGATACAAGTCTTTTCTTAA
>NW_013667872.1:10387-12681 GCF_000517525.1 Limulus polyphemus | reverse complement strand
CTTTCTCAATACAATTTTGCAATACATTTAATTTCCACAGTCACTTTAACTTAAACACACGCTATAATTCACAACGATTCACGCGCTTTACTACCGCGCTTGACTCAATTATCCGTCTCTGTCTGTCTGCAGTTATCTATAGCTTCAATCTCTTTGTCCGCTATTCAGTTCCGATTAATTGTCTGGCGCACTTATATACAAGAATATACTGGATTATTCGTGATGTTCCCCGATCTTTCTAGAACTCATTACGTGTTACCAGTGTCAGGTGACTTCTGCTGTCGTAACAATTCTTTAATTTCGTGAACAGCCTAGAATTGTACTTTAACCCGTAATTGATGCGACAAATGATTGAGAATCACTCTATCAAATTCGGACATTAATTTAGTCTTGGACTTCACTTCATCTTTTGCTGTATCACACAAATGTAAAGACACTTTGTTGAGAAAGGGTTTCACTAGATGACTAAAAAATTTGAACGTTTGTGAACATGCACTGCAAACTATTCCAGTGTGGATGTGATCATTGCAAGTTTTACCAAGCGCATACATACAACAATAAATACAATCATTGTCTGATATCTCGATGTGGCGATGAGAATATTCCCATATAACAAAGTGTTGCAATTTTTCCATTCCTGTAACAAGTCCTTCACACGCGTCTCAATGCAGGTTTTTATTTCTTGGCTACTGTACTCTAGAGCCAATGTCCTTTTCATCATTTTCTAGAAGACATTTGATGCATTTCTAACACGGATGTAGTATGTTGATAGTCCTGCTTTACACTCGCCACGTTTTGTCAAACGTTTTGTCATATCTCGAAAGGTTTGCCAACCAGCTTATTCAGATTCATCACCTGCATTTTGGTATGCATAAAGTAAGGAATCAACAGTCTTTCCTCCTCACTCATACACTGAAACAAATGCCCTGCAATGTTAACGTCCCTTGTACTTCCAGGTTTCAGCAATATACTTTCTTGAAAGGATGATGTGGCTGTAACCAGTTTCCAGGATCAATACGAAAAGCATAATCGTGCAAGGAATATCTTGATCATCTAGAATCTTCAAAAAAGTTCCGAAGTGATGAAAATTTCATCTTCCCTATAATTTTTTGTTTAGTTGTAACTCACGCAGCTGTAGCATTATCTAGCTTCATTAATTCATCAGACAAGAGGTGCCTACAAGAATATCGATCATAAGAAGAGGCCATAATACTCTGAGCAACAATGGAAATTTGGCGTTTTCCAAAAAATGTTACAGATACCAAATTCTTTGCTACTTTCTCCTTGTTCAAATCATTTTGTAATTTTAGCGACTCCAATCCCTTGTAAATAACCTTCATTTGTTGTGGATGTGATGGACAAACAATAGAAAACAAATTGTCACAGACCAATTCACATATTTCATTTGCTCTTCGTCTGCTCCGACCTTCTTCAGCAATAAATTCGTACAGATTTCCGTCCTTCGGAAAATCTACCATTATATGAAAAACCTTTGTCAAGATATCTTTATTTGACACAGATTCATGCACTGTGTCAGAATGTTGTTCATCTGATACACCATATTCATCAACCAAACGTTGCCTGTGTTTTTCCCTAAGTATACTACACGTGGTTTTTTTCGTCTAGGACTTGACAATTGACTAATTTTACGCTTACTTTTGTAGTTGACATGCATCGTAGGCACAGTGCATGAGGGTAATGGATCACAAAGGCGACAAATATGGCAAATATGGCATGTTTTTTCTTTCATTTATTTTTGTGTTCATCACTTACTCTACCAGTTACTACTGTTTCCATGCTTCCTAGTATCCGATTGAAAATGTGAAAGTTGTGTTGAAATCAGCTCAACCAATGTAGCTAAACTGTTTACGAATAATTACTATTGCGCTGTATGCGCTTTATATGTTTCATAATGCTTTTTCAGCCATTTTTTTTTTTTAAATTTATCCTATTTTTCGTCGGTCGCAAGTCTTAAAATAACTTTAATTATATATATATATATATATATATATATTGTTGCGTCAGCGAGATCACGTGACTAATGTCACGCCACGTTTCTAGAACTATCCCGTTCCTTTGTGAATGCCCTAGCATTTACTAGATATAGGGTAATCTGGTATATAAGAGGGTGACAACGTGACGGGAGAATGTGTGTAGGTAGTGAGTAATTGATTTGCAGTCAGATAGTATTGTTGAAGTTCGTTATAGCGTTTGTTTTAGCGCGAATGTTGAAATCAAGTGTACCGTAAAGTTATATTCAGAAAGAATAAACCAGTTTTATTAAGTAAGGACTT
>NW_013667872.1:4666-10377 GCF_000517525.1 Limulus polyphemus | reverse complement strand
CGCTAAAGTTTCGTCGGAACGAAGTTACGGAAAATCAATTAACGACTGGAGGCGTAACAATTTATAACTTTCGCTATTGTTCTCTGTTTGACTAGTAGTAAAACCTAATTCGTTAATTTTTATCATAAAATCTGAAAAAAATGTGAATTATAAAAACTTATAAAAATACAAAATAGCACACATAAGATAGCTAGTTAAATCATAAATATTTTAGCCCTAATTGCAAGTGTGTATGATTGTATATGCAGAGCAAAGTTTCAATAAAAATATATTTATTCATAAAGAAAAAATAAAACAACATATTCGCTATGGGATTATTAAACCGCATATGCAGAAAAACTAAATAAATTATCAATATTACAGTCATTCATTTTAGTACTAATTGCAATTGTAATATTTTGTGTAAAACCTCAACTTTTACTTTGTATTAAAGTAATCAAAATTTCTATTTGTGATATGTAGACATTTCATGCGTTTTCTACCTCATTGTTTATTCTCCATCGATTGAAGTCAATTAGAAATGGGAATTGTTTTATTTAGGTTCCGAAAACATGGAGGTGTCAGTGTACTCAATGTCAGTGGTATTCGCTTCTACATGATTGAATCTTTGCTTGCATGAGGACCCACCTCAAGAGCACTCGCTGGTACTTTATTTCTTTTCAGTCCATAACACTGAATTATTGTTTTTAATGTTGACAATACTTATCTGTTTCGTCTATCTGTTTTAACTTCTTTCATAATGTTTGAAGAAAAAGACATTTTATCAGCTTCTGTAAATAGGGAGTTGCAAAGCAGAGGCTATTTTAACTTGCAGCTCAGACAACTTTGCGTAGTTCAAAAAATTATATTTGCAGTGGGAAATTGAATTTTGTACAGTTGCTAACATTTTTAGCTTTGGAGGACGTTAATATGTAGTATACACCTCAACCTGTGGTTTGTTCAGTTCTGAAAGTTCCTTAAAATAGCCCTTGGCAAAAAATACCTGTAGGAAAGTGTCAAGAGTTGATATATCGACAATATTCAATATAGGTAATAACATCTATGTTCACATTGTCGGGGAGCTCAATTAAACATTGAGCTTTTCATCAATCTCACCAATTAACCAGTCTGGATGAGCACGCTCTTGCAAAATGTTGAATAAGCTTCTTGGCTCTAAATTTTGAGTGTTCACGGGGTTCACAATCTTGGCATGCTCGAAGGTTGGGTCATCAAACTGGAAATTCTGTTTTATCTCTAATATAACTTCTCTGGCTGGTAAATAGATCTTGGTGATTTCTTCGTGAATCATATTTGCATAACTTGTTTTCAGGTCTGTCAGAGTGGATTCCGTTAACATAGCTAGATGCACTTTGTTCAAGCCAAATACTCAATTCCTTTCCTTTCATCCAGCGATATATATCTTTGACCGATTTAACATACTTCAAATTCATGAAATTGTTAACATGTGTTTTGATTAGTCTATCTTTTTCCACACCTAGTCTGTTGAAAAGCAAAGCAACACTATGAAAGAGAATGTTATTTAAATTAAGAATTTCAAAAGTATACTCACAAACTTAAAAAACTTTAATGTACGGATTCTGTAAATGGGAAGAACAAGTCTATTAGTGTATGTAGGATCTTCAGACATAAGTAACGTGTAATCCAATTAGAATGCAACCAAAAGTTCAAACAGTCTATACAAATATTGCTTCCTCTACTACCAGTTGGCCAGAATCATATGCATACTACAGTTTAAAATTACTGTAATTATTCTACAGTCTGAAAATTACTGCAATTCGTTTAAACGTTTTTGCCACTTAACACTAAAATATGGTTATATACGACCTTGAGATGGTCTTCAAGACTGTTCAGAAGCATTTCTTTTCCTTTCAATCATTTGAAGCAGCTAGATGCATTATATGGCAACTACATTTAATGATGTAAGTCCATGGAACTTTTTTTGATCGTAGCTTAAAATAAATAATTACACCATCATAGTGTGGTATTCTCATTTAAAACCGATTTCCGGAAAGAGCAAATTCGGTGGTTTCGTTATATAATCAGAGGTTTGGCAAGATATATTGCAACGTAATACTGAACTGGATACGATGTGTAATACACAATGAAACAATCTTTATTTAGACAGCACAAAGTAACAACGTGTGTACAACACCTTTGAACGACGGACAGCCTTCTTTCTGGAGATATGGATTAATCAGGTAGGCTATACTCCCTCCAGACTTATTTCCAAGCTGAATAACACAATCAAAAGCAAATTCAAGGCTGACTAAATCTCATATTACTTAGTTGAATCGGTAAAGTTCAGACTTATCCAGGGTAACTAGCTCTACTCACGTAACTGGTAATTTCCATTCAAACATAATAGAGGTTGTAATCTCAAGATATCATCTGACTTGGATGGTTCACGAGATTGACGAACCACAATAATAAGATCATTTTCTTCCAAAACACTGATAAGGTTATTCCCTTTAAAAGCATATCCATAATTCAAATTGTGATATCCTACGTGTATTTCCTTGCATTTATTATAATTAAAAGCCATCTGTCATTTAATCGCCCAACTCACCAAACAATCCAAATCCTGTTGTAAGGCAGTAGCATCTTCTTCATAGCCAGCAACATTCAAAACTTTAATGTCATCAGCATATTCAAATAATATATTGACCATTCCTTCATCTATATTACTTAGCCACTCTCACTTTCACTTAGCCACTTTTCTATCTCACACCTACAGAGATAACTTTTTAACAAGCCTTTTATTTGGCATCTTGTCAAATGCTTTCTGAAAATTCAGAATACGCCATATCTACACATGTACCCTCATCTACATAAGCAATAACTTATGCATAAACATAAGCAAAAATGTCAAGAGATTATTAAGAAAAGATTTTCTCCCAGTGAAACCATACTGATTATCCAACAAAATTTTAAAATTTGTTAAAAGACTACAAATTATCTTTTATCACATTTTCAACAATTTTTCCTAGCACTGATGTAAGACTAGTTGGACTATAATTACTGGGACAATTTTTATCACTTCCCTTGAAAGTGGAGTAACATTAGCCAATTTCCAGCCTTCTGGCGCCTGCCTACTATTCAAGGACTTAGATAAAATAATAACAAGTGGATCACATATCCAATCCTTAACCTCTTTCAAAACCATTGGGTAAATATTATCTGGCCCAGGTCTTTTTTTTTCTTAACAAACTTAGTATTAATGTGATAATCTTCTTCAACCTTGTTTCCACCTAGCAACTGTTCAGATAGAGGAATATTGCCTCAATCTTCATCAGAAAAAAACGGAAGAAAAAGTAGAACTTAATAACTCATCATCCCATAATCAGATAATAGCCTTCCTGTATCATTCCTCAGGAGATAATACTGAATCTCTGAATAACTGTGTTTGAGAAAGGAAGGGACTGAACACAAAATGATGAGCAAAATGATCAATCTTTATTCAAATCTCAAACAAAGTGTGTGTATTTGCTGTTATTAAGCGTAGATGGTCGCTTCTACTGAATGTTATACCTTCAATTGCTCAGGTCCAAATCATCAACCAGACTGTTTGAATTTAATGTTCCTTATTATCAAAAAACATTGTATTTACCAGATTGGCTAGCGCTACTCGTGTGATCATTATCATTCAAACATAGGAAAAACAGTAACCTCAAAATACCACCTGCTCTACCATTGAAGAACAGTAACAATGGCAACTTTCTTTGTCACGTGTTTTGTGAAATCTGCACATACACAGAATATATGATAAATTCAGAGTAATACCATGTCAAAATAGGAAAGCAGAAATGCATAGTAAATTTACATACAATACTTTCCTCTCTCTCCTACTTCAGGCTTGTCCTCTAGTCACTGATTAATTTTAACTTTAAAACTAATAAGATCTTAATTCGCGCCCTGGTCGATCATTGTGTTAACTTTTTCCACCCTTATAAACACTTAGATTCAACACAGATGTCACAACCCTTCAACAAAGAAAATGTATTACATAGTCAATTTTTTATCAATTAAAATCATAACACATAATTGCACGTGACAAAAATATACCCTTTGACACAGAAATACTATACATAAAAACACCATTCAACATAGGTAACAAGAAACAATATAAAATCAAAGTATACAACGAAACCTCCTTCATACACAGAATCGACATTATATATTAAAAATCAACC
Source organism: Limulus polyphemus (assembly GCF_000517525.1). Lineage (NCBI taxonomy): Eukaryota > Metazoa > Arthropoda > Merostomata > Xiphosura > Limulidae > Limulus > Limulus polyphemus. The sequence goes on along the minus strand of NW_013667872.1, from coordinate 6,187 downwards.
CCTTATGACACTTATAAGCAAAATAAGCACTTATAAGAACCTTCCAGTAAATCGTGCACACTAAAATTCTTTAATTAAAAAATTCAGAAAAAAATAAATAAATGAAAGTCAAACACTTTATGTGGCCTGGTAGTTAAGTCACTCCATTCTCAATCTGCGGGTAGCGGGTTCGAATCCCCGTGACTGAAAATGCTCACCCTTTTAGCTGTGGGAGCGTTATAAGTGATGGTCAATCCCACTATTCGTTGGTAAAAGAGTAGCTCAAAAGTTAACGGTGTGCAGTATTGACCAGATGTTTTTTCTCTGGTCTATCACTGCTACATTAGAGATGGCTAGTGCAGGTAGCCCTCTTGTAGCTTTGCGCGAAATTCAAAGTAAACCAAACCCTTTATAAAGGACACAACACAATAAACACATACAAACACACAATTACATACCGAAGTTACATTTAAGTTAAATTAATAATGTATAAAATACAAATCACTTCTTGAATAAATTATATCATCAAATTAAAACTTTATTTTTAAGTCACGAGTTCAAATCCTGTTACCAAACATGCTTGTCATGGGGTGTGTTATAATGTAAAGGGAAAATTAGTAAAATAGTAGCCCAAGAGTTGGTGGTAGGTGGTGTTAACTATCTACCTTTCCTCTAACTTATTACTTCTAAATTAGGGACAGTTAGCTAAGTAGCCCTCGAGTAGCTTTGCCTGAAATTCAAAAACAAACTAAGTAAACTTCATTTTTACGTTCACCACTTAAGTAAGTAAATCAGTTGTAATGGTTCAGTCATCCCACCGTCTTCAGCTCTTTATTTTCAAACCTCTTGCCTTATAGAACTCTCTTGATTGCTACCAACTCCCTCATATTTACAAACTGAGTTTAGTAAACATCACTAAAAGAGTCACTTCCAATTACTTTGGTATCAGTGCAAGGTGTGTTTGAATTGACGAACTTTCGTACTGATGTCGTCTTGTTTGGCAAACTGCAAATAAATCCCAACATCACTGAATCAATAATTTACTAAATCATTTTATATTTTTTCCTTTTTAGCAAGTACTTTATTAAATAGACAATCTGCTTTAATGTTTGGTTATTGTAATTATTATCATAGTTCTTATTAACTATCAACTTCTACAGAAATACTGTAGTGTCATCCAAGTAGAAAATTATAGTCTATATATTGTTGTAATATTATAATTTCGTTGGAGGGTCCTTTTAAATTATTTGGTGAATCTAATTCAAAGTTCTGTCCACGTAAATGATAACAAATTAGTTTATTTCTTCCTTAACGTTTTCAAAACTGCCTTCACTGTACACAGCTCTAGTTAGGCTACTTTTAGAAATTACGCTAACCACACTTACTAACTTAAAAAATAAAGTTACTTCATGGCTGAAATATATATATATATATATATATATAAATAACAACAACATTGAATGATTCTCTCTGCCAATTAGAAACAACTCTGCTATTTTGAAACAAACTCTCCAATCTTGAAACAATTCACAATATTGTTGC
>NW_013667872.1:2595-3691 GCF_000517525.1 Limulus polyphemus | reverse complement strand
ATGGGACCAATTGAAGCTTGAAAATGGTATTCTTGTTCGGAGATGGGAAACTACCGATGGAAATGTGACGACTTAGCAAACAGTTATACCGGGGAAGTTACGGGAAGCTGTGTTGCGTCATTCCCATGATAGTTTAACAGGAGGACATCTCGGAATTAAGAAGACATTGAGTCACATACGACAAAGATTTTATTGGATAGGTATGAGGCGAGATGTGGAAGAATGGTGCCGGATATGCAGTACATGTAGTGCTAAAGGGGGACCCAAGAATAAGGGATGCCCACCTTATGAAGAGTTGCCTGAGAATATGTCAGAGTTTGTGGAAGTGTTATCGGAAAGAATGGATGATATTCACCATCAAGTGCGTACAAACTTGAAAACGTCTGCTGATTCGATGAAGCTATCTTATGATAAGAGATCTACTGAAGTCAGCCTTGAAACCAGGAGACAAGGTGTGGTTGTATAATACCAGGAAGACCAAAGGGAAGTCTTGTAAGTTGTCTTCTCCATGGGAAGGCCCATATGACATAGTGGATCGTCTCTCAGACGTGACTTTCCGGGTAAAATGTGGTCGGCGAGGTAAGCCAAAAGTGATGCATGCCAACAGGCTTTGGCGTTATCACGGTCCAAAACATTTCAGTTGGGATGAAGTGGAAAACAGAACAAATGACGCTGCTGAAGACGTGCCACCTGAAGAAGCCACCTTCGAAGAAGAAACTCTACTCAGTTTTGAGAAGGGAAACGGTGAAGCTCTTGATGAAGTTACTACCACTGATGTGACTGTTATCGACGATAGGACATTTCCTGATGAAGCAGATGAACCCCCATATGATGCAGAAGCCAACGAGACGGAGACCAGTAACGGAAGAAGATACGTCCCGTAAAATTAAGAGACTTTGTTGAATTGTAATTTTGTGTTTGTAATTCTGTATATTTAATTAAGTTATTGTTAATTGTTATTGGTTTAATGTAAGTGGCTATTGTTCGTTTCGAACAATACTAAGGAGGGGGCAGTGTTGCGTCATCGAGATCATGTGATTCTCACGCTCTCTACTTTCTAGAATTATCCTGTACTTTGGCGAATGCCCTAGTATTT
>NW_013667872.1:0-1616 GCF_000517525.1 Limulus polyphemus | reverse complement strand
AAGTTGTGCTGCGTCAACCCCATGATAGTTTAACAGGAGAACATCTCGGAATTAGGAAGACATTGAGTTACATACGACAAAGATATTACTGGATAGGTATGAGGCGAGATGTGGAAGAATGGTGCCGGACATGCAGTACATGTAGTGCAAAAAGGGGACCCAAGCATACAGGATGCCCACCTTATGAAGAGTTGCCTGTGAATATGTCAGAGTTTGTGAAAGTGTTATCGGAAAGGATGGATGCTATTCACCATCAAGTACGTTCAAACTTGAAAACGTCTGCTGATTCGATGAAGATAACTTATGATAAGAGATCTACTGAAGTCAGCTTTGAACCAAGAGACAAGGTGTGGTTGTATAATCCCAGGAAGACCAAAGGGAAGTCTCCTAAGTTGTCTTCTCCATGGGAAGGCCCATGTGACATAGTAGATCGTCTCTCAGACGTGACTTTCCGGGTAAAATGTGGTCGGCGAGGTAAACCAAAAGTGGTGCTTGCCAACAGGCTTTGGCGTTATCATGGTCCAGGACATTTCAGTTTGGACGAAGTGGACCACAGAACAAATGACGCTGCTGAAGACGTGACACCTGAAGAAGCCACCATCGAAGAAGAAACTCTATTCAGTTTTGAGAAGGGAAATGGTGAAGCTCTTGATGAAGTTACTACCACTGATGTGACTGTTACCGATGATAGGGCATTTCCTGATGAAGTAGATGAACCCCCACGTGAAGCAGAAGCCAACGAGACGGAGACCAGTACGGAAGAAGATACGTCCCGTAAAATTAAGAGACTTTGTTGAATTGTAATTTTGTGTTTGTAATTCTGTACATTTAATTAAGTTATTGTTAATTGTTATTGGTTTATTATAAGTGGCAATTGTTCGGGGCGAACAATACTAAGGAGGGGGCAGTGTTGCGTCATCGAGGTCACGTGACTGGTGTGGCGCCACATATTTTCTAGAACTATCCTGTACTTTGGCGAATGCTCTAGTATTTACTTGATATAGGGTAGTCTGGTATATAAAAGAGGGTGACAACGTGACTGGACAATAATGTGTGTGTAGATAGTGAGTAATTGAACTGCAGTCAGAAGTATTGTTGACGTTCGTTGATATAGCGTTTGTTTTAGCGTGATTGTTGAAAATAAGTGTATCGTAAAGTTGTATTCGGAAAGAATAAACTAGTTTTATTAAGTAAGGATTTGTGTCGCTAAAGTTTCGTCGGAACGAAGTTACGGAAAGTTAATTAACGAACGGAGACGTAACAATATTTTAAACTAACTTTTTAAACCATTTCCGTCTATCATATCGATACTTCGCTGAATCCGTATTTATAATCTATCCTCGAATGTACGAGAAAACGTCAAATCTTTAAAACTTTCTAGACCTAATTTACCATCATCACTACAACCTGCAGCACCCTTTGAAAAAGGGTGTAATTTTTTATTTCCGCATCCTTCAATTTTTGAACTTGAGCTGACATTGATCACAGTATTAAAATATAGTTTACAATACTGCTCCTTACTAACTTGTGAAGTACCTTGAACATTCCAGATACAAAAAAATTAAAAACTATTGTTACGTCTCCGTTTGTTAATTGATTTTTCCGTAACTTCGTTC
>NW_013667871.1:195313-196778 GCF_000517525.1 Limulus polyphemus | reverse complement strand
TCCCTTACCTCTATGGCACCAGGTTTACCATCAGGACAGACCATGCTGCATTGCACTGGTAAAGATCATTAAAGAACCCAAAGGGACAACTGGCACGTTGGATTGGAAAGATAAACCACTATAATTATGATATTAAATACAGAGAGGGAAAATCTCATGGAGATTCCGACAGACTGAGCCGAAGACCCTGCAAAAGTGACTGCAGATATTGCTGCAAGAGAGAGGTTGAGCTAACCAGGTGTCATCAATCTGAAGTCAAAGTTACTGAAGAAGCTGATGATGGTGAAATGGAACCAAGTATAGATATTAAATCAGAGTAGGAGAAAGACCAAGATTTGAAGCCAATAATTGATTTTCTAAAAGCAAGTGTTTTGCACCCTGTTTGGGAGAAGGTGTCTAGCTTAAGCCCCGTGAGAAAGAACTATTGGGCACAATGGGACCAGTTGAAGATTGAAGATGGTATTCTTCTCCAGAGATGGGAAACTGCAGATGGGAAAGTAACGACCTGGCAAACAGTTATACTGAGAATGTTACGGGAAGTTGTGCTGCGTCAATCCCATGATAGTTTAACAGGACGACATCTCGGTGTTAAGAAGACATTGAGTCACCTACAACAGAGATTTTACTGGATAGGTATGAGGCAAGATGTGGAAGAATGGTGCAGGACATGCAGTACATGTTGTGCTAAAAGGGGACCCAAGCATAAGGGACGTGCTCCAATGAAGTTATATCAAGTTGGCGCACCAATGCTGGTCCTCTGCTCCAAACTTGTGCTGGAAACAAGTACATTTGTGTGGTGATGGATTATTTCACCAAGTGGCCTGAGGCATATGCAATAACAAATCAGGAAGCTACAACTGCAGCTTTGGCTATTACTGATTTCTTCTTCAGATTTGGTATGCCATATGAACTGCATTCAGATCAAGGCCATAACTTCGAATCAGCTGTGCTCCAAGAATGCTGCAAGTTGTTTGGCATCTGAAAGACCAGGACACTTCACCCACAATCCGATGGGATGGTAGAAAAGTACAACTGGACACTGGGACAGGAATTGGCAAAGTTTTGTAATAGCTGCCACGATGACTATGTCTTACTCCCTCCACTGTTGATGGCCTATAGGACATCAGAGCATGAAGCCACTGGATACACTCCAGCAAAGTTGATGTTTGGTCGGGAACTTCGGTTGCCAGTGGATCTGTTAACAGGACGCCCACCTTATGAAGAGTTGCCTGAAAATGTGTCAGAGTTTATGAAAGTGTTATCGGAAAGGATGGGTGATATTCATCATAAAGTGCATTCAAACTTAAAAACGTCTGCTGATTCCATGAAGCTATGTTATGATAAGAAATCTACTGGAGTCAGCTTTGTACCAGGAGACAAGGTGTGGTTGTATAATCCAAGGAAGACCAAAGGGAAGTCTCCTAAGTTGTCTTTGCCATGGGAAGGCCCATATGACATAGTGAAT
>NW_013667871.1:192122-195177 GCF_000517525.1 Limulus polyphemus | reverse complement strand
CAAATTAAAAGACTTTGTTGAATTTTAATTTTATGTTTGTAAATTCTGTACATTTAATTAAGTTATTGTTAATTGTTTATTGTTTTAATGTAAGTGGCTATTGTTCCGGACGAACAATACTAAGGAAGGGGCAGTGTTACGACAGCGGAAGTCACGTGACGCTGGTAACACGTCATGAGCTTCTAGAACGTTCATGTCCCTTCCTGAAGCCTCGAGTGTTTACTAGATATGCGGTATTCTTGTATATAAGACGGCCAAGAAGTGACGGCAAGAATGTAGTTGAATTGCAGACACAAATAGAGACAGACAGCTGGGTCGAGCGCGTGTGTCGTTGGTTGTGAATTATAGCGTTTGTTTAAATTATAGCGTGACCTTTATTGACACCAATTGGTAGAGGGATACTTTAACCACAAAACAACGAAAGGTCACAGTATAAGGATACTTTATCCACAAAACAACGAAAGGTCGAATTATGGTGAACTTTTTGTAATGGACATTGAACAAATACTCAATGAATGAATATCAAGACATGAAAATGAAGGCTTTAAGTTTATTTTACTACAGGACTTGAAAATAATTCTTGAAAGCTATAATTCATATGTCACAGGATACAGAAAACCACAAGAAGCTAAATAGGAAGAAAATACCAGAGCAGCTACCGAAAGTAGCGTTACTCTCTGTTTTCATGATGAGAACAATTCCGATAGACGACGTTATAACTTAGCAACAATATTAAAAGTGAGTTGATTTTTATTGTGGGGAATGTTGGAGAGTTTTTCAACTATAGCTGGTGGGAATTGGTGACCTTTCGTTGTTTTGTGGATAAACATCCCTATACCGTGACCTTTCGTTGTTTTGTGGATAAAGTATCCCTATACCGTGACCTTTCGTTGTTTTGTGGATAAAGTATCCCTATACTGTGATACACAGTTATATGAATTCTGAAAAAATATGGTTCTGGATTTCTTGGTGTATGAATGTTTGCACTTTTGTAAATTCTGATCTAGTCGAGGTAATGTTTTGTGAGCTCGTTACCTGACGTTATCAGTTCGTCAAGGAAAAGTGGTATACGTAAATCTGGCAGCGTAACTTTGACATTGTAGCAACGTCATTTAATGTGCCCGCCCATAATGGCAAGCAAAAGACATATCACAGATGTCAGGTTGAAGCACAAACCTCTGAGAATTTGTTTTTGCTTGCTCTTAGACTGGTTGTCTTTTCTGGTTAACATGACACGACGTATTATACATCAGGTGTTTTTTTTCTTTCTTCTGACACTTAGCAACACGTTGACTGTTTTGATCATTTTCGCGACGATCTGTTAACGTTCTTCTTCTACGTGAAGGTGGTATTACTTCTCTAGCTAATTAAAATGATGTATAATATTTGGTATACAGTTAGCACAAGTAGATTAAAATGTTATTAATCTATATTCTCCTTAGCCTATTAATAGTGGAAATTTGGAGAAGATGTAACATTTGCGATTGTTTTTCTAAGTTAGCAAAAATGGAAATTTATTTAGAGTCACGGGAAGGAAGCAGCAGAATTATATGATTGAACAGCAAAGTGAGTTTGAAATGTTTGGGGGAAAAAAAGTAAGTGCCTCATTTCATAAGCTGTTTTTAGTTTGGTAGTGAGCGTGAATATCGTCTGACCAACAAATAAACATGTGTCGGTAAATATTCAGGTGTTAGTGGGACCTTAGTAAGTGTAAGCGTTGGTGACGTGGAAGCAGCCATTTTGGCTATAGGCAGATACCTCGTGTGGAATCTTCCTCCTGCATTTTGAGAAATGCCAGAAATGTCACACCAGAGCTTTCGTTGCATCTTCCTTCAACACATAAGAAGTTTCAGCTTAGTAAGTTTTAGGTTCAACATGTAAGAATAATAGAAATAATAATGATGACACTGAATAAATACCAATGCTAGGTTACAATAATAATTATTATTGACGAAATTAGTAGTATTTATTGGTAACTTAAAATATAAGCCAGTGGTAATTAACTTTTAAATGTAAGTACAATAATAGTTTATTTTTCATATGCAATGAATAAAAATATACTCGTTTCATGTCTTTTTTTTTTTCTTAAGTAATGCCACGAACGTTTCTGGACTTCTGACGCTACAAATCGTGTTACGATACCCGTGGTGGGCACAGCACAAATAGCCCATTATGTAGATTTGTACTGAATAACAATAAACGAAGAAACTTAATTATACATCAGTTGTTTTCCTGAAAGGATGTTTCTCACTTACGATGGAATAAAGACTTTAGGATTCATTTGAATGTTTGTAGTTAATTAATTATAAATATTATTATAGTTTACTTTCTGGAATATAGGATTCATTTGAATGTTTGTGGTTAATCAACTATAGATATACTTTTATATAAGCAGCAAAACTTTAGGATTAATTTGAATGTTTGAAGTTAATTAACTATAAACACTTTTATATAAGCAGCAAAACTTTAGGATTCATTTGAATGTTTGTAGTTAATTAATTATAAACACTTTTATATAAGCAGCAAAACTTTAGGATTCATTTGAAAGTTTGAAGTTAATTAACTATAAACACTTTTATATAAGGAGGAAACTTTAGGATTCATTGGAATGTTTGTAGTTAATTAACTATGAATACATCTATATAAGCAACAAAACTTTAGGATTCATTTGAATGTTTGAAGTGAATTAACTATATATATACTTTTATATAAGCAGCAAAACTTTAGAATTCATTTGAATGTTTGTAGTTAATTAACTATAAACACTTTTATATAAGCAGTAAAACTTTAGCAGGCATTTGAATGTTTGTAGTTAATTAACTATAAATAATTTTATATAAGCAGCAAAACTTTAGAATTCATTTGAATGTTTGTAGTTAATTAACTATGAACACTTTTATAGTTTACTTTCTGGAATATAGGATTCATTTGAATGTTTGTGGTTAATCAACTATAGATATACTTTTATATAAGCAGCAAAACTTTAGAATTCATTTGAATGTTTGTAGTTAATTAACTATAAATATTTTTATATAAGCAGCAAAACTTTAGAATT
>NW_013667871.1:188001-191122 GCF_000517525.1 Limulus polyphemus | reverse complement strand
TTCTATAACATAATTACTATACTTCTCTGTTTAACAAAATCTGCCTACAAGTTAATTAACTATAAACACTTTTATAGTTTACTTTCTGGAATATAGGCTTCCACTAACAGGATGTCTTTATCACAACTTTAATATTTACTTAATTTGCTCCTAATGAATAATAATATATGTGTTATCATTATTCATTAAAACCTTCTAAATTGTAGTGTTTACCTAAATATTTTACATCGGCTTGATTTCGTGACTGTCCGTGAGAATGGATTTGGTGAGATAAAAGTATACGGTTTTGTTTACATGTTTTCTTACAAATATGCACTCACAGAGATGTGAAATAGTGTCTCATACATAGCCGTATACATAAACACAATTGGATCTTTATCAGCTTAGCTAATTAACTATCATCTCTTTTGTAGCCTTTTATTTAATTTTGACTGGATCTTAAACACTTAAATTCTCTTATCATTATATTTGCAGTTATGTCGTTTATCTTCAGCTGTAATAATTTAGATATTAAGAAATATGTCTTCGATGTAAATGAAAAAATAGTAAAACTTACCAACTCAATTTCGGTTTTCAGCCTGTTTCAACTTAAACACCGCTAAACAGTTGATCTATATAAATATATACTGCCATAGCTGAAGGAGGGAATGAACGATCTATGCCTTGTTTCTGAAAGTTAACGGAGAAAATAAACCAGTATACGTATATAAAACAGATGTTTCTATGTCTAACAACTGGTTGCACCTGTAAAAATGTTATTCCTTAAATAAACCAAATAATCCTTCCACTATCAAGCGTTTTTTTTAAACAAATACAAATATTTCAGATGAATCTTATTTCACATTTTTTGTTTCTTTTTTCTTGTCAGAATCATGTCAGACCAGAGACGTTTTTAGGATTTTTTAATGGATATTTTACATAAGCAATAAAAAGTTTTGAAGTAGAGAAACTAGCAAAATCATGCCAAGTTATAGTCACAATGGAGAAAATTAAAAAATCTTAAAAGACTATATCTCATATACTGGAGCTGCTAGAAATTAAGCTTTCAAATGTTAGTGGAGCCCAGCATGGCCAGGTGGTTAGGACGCTCGACTCGCAATCTGAGGGTCGCTGGTTCGAATCCCTCTAACACCAAACATGTTCGCCCTTTCAGCCGTGGGAACGTTATATTGTGACGGTCAATCCTACTATTAGTTGGTAAAAGAGTAGCCCAAGAGTTGGCGGTGGGTGGTGATGAATAGCTGCCTTCCCTCTAGTTTTTCAATGCTAAATTAAGGATGGCTAACGCAGATAGCTTTCGTGTAGCTTTGAGTAGTGACAAAGTGGTATATCTGCCGAAATATACCGCTAGAAAATGGGTTTTAATACCCGTGGTGTAACTTTGCACTTAACTATAAAGAAACAAACCAATGGCAATCTACCGCCCTCCTCCACGCCATCCCGTGTGAGACGATTGCAACAGCAATGTTGACCAGATATGATTCAAATAAAAAATAAAACACACAGATAAGCCAATACATATTTTACAAAAAAAGTTACTAGTCAAAATGAATAAAAACTTCAAGTGAAATTTTTTCCACATAATTTTATTTTGACCAAACATTTCGAGTCTGTTCTCTTCGTGAGGTAATATCTTAATGTCGGTACACATACACAAAGCTAAATGTTCATTCAAATCTGAACTTCAACAATGTAACGGAACTAGTGAAACAATGTTGTGGAACAAGTGAAACAATGTAACGGAACAAGTGAAACAGTGTTGTGGAACAAGTGAAACAATGTTGTGAAACAAGTGAAACAATGTAACGGAACAAGTGAAACAATGTTGTGGAACAAGTCAAACAATGTAACGGAACAAGTGAAACAATGTAACGGAACAAGTGAAACAATGTAACGGAACAAGTGAAACAATGTTTTGGCAGCAAATCATACAACATAAAAAATAAACATAAAAGTTCGTGTAAATAAAAAATGTTATATGAATATTTTATTAGAAGTGCATTCATAGTACTTGAAATCATAAAGTAAAATACAGATCATTATCAATGATACTTATCGGTAAAAAGGAAAGAGAAAGGTCAAGTAGTCAGTTCAGATTACAAATAAATGGATAGCTGGTAATAATGATTAAGTAGATGCGCAATTTGACAGGCAACTGCCCTTGCTGAAACTCCGACAGATCTTATGGAAGTCTATAAGTAAAAGTGAAATCTCAGTGCAAAATGGGCTTTCTTTTTGAAGCTCTTATAATTGACTTTAAATGTCTTACCATAAAAGATTTGCAGGTTATTTTAATGAGACTGCATTCCTCCGCCTTTTTTTTTCTCTTGAAAACACATGTAATTTAGTAGTAATAAAAATTTAGTGTAATAAAAATGAGTAACATCTCTGCAATGATTTTTAGGAATTTTCGTTCTCCAAGAAAATTGTTGTAAGACAGAGAACGTGGATTGGAAGTGAGGAGGTGTAGCAGTCGACTCGAGAAATTTGGCAGAAATAGCAAAGCAGTTACGTCACTTCTTGTTTAAAGCAGCCCGTTTCACAGTAGAGATGTAGTCAAGATTTCTTATTTCTGAATTTGGTACAATAAGTGCATTAAATTTATAAATAATCTTGAATTTTGCTTCTACGGAAAACTATATTCTACATTCAGAAGTAAAAAAATATATTAATTATGTTACATATTACAATTTCTAATAGCCTAGAACTGAGTAAAATTGTAATTTCGATTTAGTAGTTAAATAAATGCCGGTATGTATTCAATTTATGATATTTGCCAACAAGATTGATACACACAGTTTTCTTTTTTTAATACAAATATATTTCAACTTACAAACAATATTACAATTAACAATAACAGTCATTACAAACAGCTACTACAAACAATGACTTATATACAAAAGTTCCACAAACTTACAAGGAATATAAAGTCTTCTTTCTAGTCTGGAACTTCTTTGATATATTATCGAGGGGGTTCACGATGAGCGAGTTAATTTCGAGTTGACGTAGGTACAATTCACTTCACATGGAGCTAGCTAGCTTTGTGGTCATCATTGATCACACGCCGATTTTTTCCTACCGATGAAGTTGGGTAATGTTTTCGTAAAAGTACTAATGTCCG
>NW_013667871.1:179630-187571 GCF_000517525.1 Limulus polyphemus | reverse complement strand
TGGTCAAATATCTTAAGTTTTCCGATTAATAAAGCGTTAATCATAATTATAGCTTCCGAGGTTTATAGTATACCAACAATAGCAAACCAATAATAGTTACTCTTTTTTTATGTTGGTTATATTTATAGGCGTGTGGAGAATTTCTCTAAAATTCAAATTATGTAACAATACAAAGCTACACTAGCATTTACGTACACACTTACTTTAGAGAATAGGTTGGAGTTTCGCAATACATATTTAACAGTATACATTATGTACATTTCTAAATATAAATTTAATTTAAACAAACATCGATATTAGAATAAATGTATAATAGTAAATTCTTCACAATTATGAAATACTTCTCTAGTTTTCCACATTCTATCTGGATATTTTATTAATGTATAGTTTGGTTATTATGGGAAACAAGCCAAAATGCTGAAAATTTTATTTACAGTCTCTGACTTGTAGATTTTGTTGTGATGTGAGTTTTGTTCAAACTCAACTATTTACAATAACTACTACAGTAACGATATAGAGAATATTCTATAGAGTATTTTAATTTGCCAATATATGGGAAAGTTGAATGTGAATTTGATTTCTATGGGGCGATTAAGTAAATCTTTTGGTCTGGATAGGTCAACCCGTTTAGAAGGAGATGCGTCCATAGTCTGATAGAAAGTTTTGGTTGATATTGGATACTTACCGCACCGGTATGGCTTAATATGTATACCATATATGTGAAGAACGCCTGTACTCCAATTTCTATACCCAGCCCCGCCGAGCTAGACAAATTTACGGTGTACAGATAAATGAAAAAAATAAAAGAAATATAGATAAACCAAAGCGAAATTAGTCAGGAAATGAAAGAAAATAAAGTAGAAGGAAATGCCAAATAAAATAAAATGTATTGTTTAAACCTAATAGATTTGTTGTTAAGTTACACAATGAGCTATCTGTGCTCTGCCCACTATGTGTATCGATACCCGATTTTTAGCGTTATAAGTCCTCAGGTGTGCCAAAAATGTACAAGTGCTCTGATATTCGCATTTTCAAGAGTAGTGATCAATAAGCACAAATTACATAAAAGTATTGGTGTGGATGTCAAAGATCGCGCTTGTCGTTGCATAAATGTTGTGGTATAGATTCATTTGTAATGCAGTTAACGTGTTAAACGATACTTACAGAATATTTCAGTGACTTCGCGACCTGACTTGCCAATGTATTATATGCTACAAAGTAGGTAACATATTAAAATAAATACGTAACAGTGTATTTTTTTTAGTGGAAACTGACAATCAAAGTAGGGTTATTATCTGTGATTACAAGTGACACATCCTAATCTGTTACAAAGGAGAAAAAACAGATGGGGTTGTCAGAAAAAAGATTAACCATTGTGTCTTGAAATCTTGAAAACAAAAAAGCACAGTACATCACAACATAAACGTTGGCCAGAAATAATCATTTAAAGTCACTGACTATATATCAATGATCATAATTTCCATAACAAACGTTTACCCAGCCAGTCTACAAATCTTCTGTGAGCGTTCTGTTACGTCTCTGGTCGTTCGTTAATTTCCGGTATAAATTCTTCCCGAGGAACTTCAGGGATACAAGTCCTTTCTTAAATAAAAGTAGTTTATTCTTTCTCAATACAACTTTGCAATACACAGAATTTCCACAGTCACTTTAACTTAAACACACGCTGTAATTCACAACAATTCACGCACTTTACTTCTGGTCACTACCATTTGCTTGACTCGATTATTTGTCTCTATATCTGTCTACCTGCAATTATTATATCCGCTTTATTTGCCGGGCTTATATACTAAAATAGAGGGCGCCTAGAAAAGACTAGAGTTGCCAGGAAAAGTCATAATCCTTCTAGAAACTCATGACGTGTTACCATCGTCACGTGACTTCCGCTGTCGTAACAATTCTTTGATAAACTCTCCCAGTGGGTCAGCGATAAGTTCACGTACTTATAATGCTAAAATCCGAAGTTCGATTCTCCGTGGTAGACAGTGCGCAGGTAGCCTGTTGTGAAACTTTGTGCTAAAATGAACAAACAATCTTTGTTATAACCTGTGTTTTAAATTGTTTTGAGACCACTTTGTTATAATCGTGCTATACTTGCACATCACTTCCCTTTAACTTTGTTAAGATAGTACTTATTCCTGTCAAGAAGAAGCAAATGTACTCGTCCCTAGTGACGAGAAAAGTTAATCTATCAATTTTAATTATTTCATGGACTTTAAAAAATTTAATGGTGTTGTACTATTGGTTTCACTAAGAGCCAAAGCTCTGAGCTACTTATATTGCCCAATGCAAAAGGTAATTGTTGAGCATGTCAGTCATGCTGAGAGCTGCTCAACAATAACATACTGTAAATCTACATTTATATTATTTAAGTTATATCACATTTTGAAAGACATACCACTGTGCCACAGGGGGGGGCTAGTAATTTATAGACTATGATGCTCATAGTACCTGAAGTTATTTTTAAGTATGATACTTGTTAATTTCACTTACATGATAATATATTGGACTATGACAAAACATGAGTTTTCTATAAGATAATCAGAAAACACTGTTTTATAACTTATGATCTTTCTATAAAGTGAAATAATCGTGTATTTGTGTATTTGGGAAACTACTAAATTTAAATGTACATAGAGGTTTGCAATATGTACAAATGAACACGTAATGTCTTTTGCAATGTGACTAATGAACAAAGGTCTAAACCTGTCATATATTTTGAAATAGACCACACTGTATGTGTGACCACGTGACGACCTCCTAACAAACAATGTCTTAACGTTAGACAGTCTCAAAGCTTTCTATATATATATATATGTGTGTGTGTGTACTTATAAAGTGAAACAGTATGTTAACTTATAAAGAGATTTAAATCATCGTCGTTTCCAGAACGAAAAAGTATGTAAAGTAAATTATTGGTTATAATAACTGCCTTATATAAGTAATGGATAATATGTATGTTATAATAGTTGTCTCATTAAAATACGAGTTTTTTTATACTATTCAGGGCAATAATTGTAAAAAGTATGCTTAGGTATAGAAACTAAAACTATAAACAGTATGTTAAATAAAAATTGGCTGTGTATTTTCTTGTCCATTATCGTAAGAAACAACAAATTTAAATATTTTGACAAGAACAAATGTATGGATAACGACAAACTAGTGAAACAGTAAGATTGTCGTAAGTTTGCATGGTAAATAAGTGTCCTTTTCAGGAAATTGATTTACATATAAAACGTCAGGAAATGTAAAAGTTTGTTTGTTTTGTTTTTTTAATTTCGCGCAAAGCTACACGAGGGCTATCTGTGCTAGTCATCCCTAATTTAGCAGTGTAAGCCTAGAAGGAATGCAGCTAGTCATCATCACTCACCACCAACTCTTGGGCTAGTGGAATAGTGGAATTGACCATCACATTATAACGCCCCCACGACTGAAAGGGCGAACATGTTTGATGGGATGGGGATTCGAACCCGCCACCCTCAAATTGGAGTCGAGTGCCGGGCCAAATGTAAAAGTATGATTAAATATAGAACTAATGAATTAGGGAAATGTTTTGTACATAAAGTGACTGTAGATTATATTTAAATCTAGCCATTGATTACATTTTGAGACATGTATGATGATCTCATCATGATTATAGTTCTACTTCATGGAACTGTGACGTCATCATGTCTACCCCTCCCCTATTGCACGTCCTCTGCTGACACTTCATGGAACTATGACGAAATAATCTCTGGCGACATCATCGTCTCTACCCCTCCCCTACTGCGCGCCCTCTACTGACACTTCGTGGACGTCATCATCTCTACTTCTTCCCTATTGCATGTCCTCTGGTGACACTTCGTGGAACTATGGCGTCATCGTCTCTACTTCTTCGCTTCCCTCCCTATTGCCTGGCGACTGAGATGTAATCCTATGGGCACAGGACGGGCAGGGTAACTACTTGTGTGTGTTTTATTATAGATCTGACTTTGTTTCTTCAATTCTTCATCTAAATCTCTCAATTCGATCTTACCAACTAAGTCTTCAGCTGTAGATTATTTTTAGGCATCTAGTAGTTATCTGTAGATTAATCATGTTAATTATTAGAATGTATTGGTGGTCCTCTAAGATATAACTTGCTGTTCCAGAATTATATGGTGGCATCAAGTAAACGTCTTCTGAGTCGTCTATTTTATGTCCTGTGCTCATTTTAAGATGGATATTTCAGGTGTAGATAATAGATACATATTACCTGAACTTTAATATTAGGGGTAACTAAAAGTGGGGAGGGTGGGTGGGGAGGGATTAAGATAATTTAATGATAAAAAAGACGCCTTTATAGCATATAGATATTTCCTGTATTCTTTGTGGGATATGAAACCTCCATTTCAACGTGTGTAACTCTGTGCTTTCCGTAAAACTGTATAATTTAGTAATCTTTATCTTTACTATCACTTGGGTTACTCCTAAAAGGCGTCATGTTGTCTACTTTTTGGTGCAGATTGTTTACCCTAAAATTTTATCTTTTGACTAGAGGACCCCGTGGCTGTTTTACTTTTATAGGAGAATCTTGTCTTTCTGAAAAAGGAATCCTGGTCTGTCTCCAAACAGCATATAAAACCTTTTTATGTAATTCTATATCAAGCAAGGAAAGCTGACCAACAGGTTTCTTTTAAAAACTGACTGGATAACTTCAACTTTTAAATTCCACTTTTTATATTCTATCAGTTAATTTTATTTAGTCTGTATTTCTTACTAGGATGTGAACACTTTAAAACTTATTAAAACGATTTATCGGTTTTCTGTTATGAGCCTTGTTTAGTCTTCTCAATTTGTCACTTTTAACACTTTCATGTCATTCTTGCCATTTAAACCATCGACCTTTGATTACATTTGGTAGATACTTGTGGATGAACCATTTTAACTTAAGACTACAAAATTCATATCTAGGTTAATGTACTTGATGTTGATTATATTTATTTAGTTTATGTATTTTTTGGTTATCGATCTCTATTGCCAATGTGTCTGAGGGTTCTCTATTAATTTCAATTTATTTGTAATCTTTTTTAACTCTTTTAACATCACAAGACACGTCATTGTCACATCTAATTCTATTAAACCGGGCAACTTCCCATTCTGTACAATGTATGTATGTTCAGTAAGTTCAGAATTGAATAACCAGTTATGAAAAAATTAAAACCATCAGTACCAAATTTATCTTTCACCAATAAACTAGCTAGTTGAAATTCATTTCGAATAAGGAGGTTTTAACCGATATTACACGAGAGATTAATTAACCATTAATTATCCAGTTTACAGGAATAAGGAAAGACAAAATATGCACACGATGTAGTTTTGTTACACGCTAGATATTAATTTATTTTAATTATCAAAAAATATTTGTCTGTAGAACATGTCATGAATGTACGAATAAAATATTCAAAGAAATTTAAATTTCATTCGACGATTCTCACCATACTAACGTCAAATCAATGGTGATATTTACTTCATAACATTACTGTTATCATCTATGAAGGATCAAAACTAATGATCTTGCAGTTCCTAGTCTGATTCAAATATCTATGTACACCTTTTCCTTTATTTTGACTTGTATTATTATTATTTTACAATCAATGACACTTTTGAACATTAAGTATATTAAATCAGTGCAGCTATATAACTCAAAGAAAGGGAAATATAAAAAAAACAGGAAGTAAAGTTCGTTTATTGAAAAAAAGTTGACTTACACAGCTTAAATACATTTCATTAAAAACAAACAAACATATTTTGCTCCAGTAAAAAATCGTTTGAAACTTTTCACCCACCCAATATACCATTCTCTTAGGCTGTGATAAATAAGGTTACAGGATGAATAGTTCTGTAAATGTAAACATACAAGATTTTGAAAACATGCAATAATAATATAAAAATAGTGAACCATGTTACAGTTTCAGCTGCTTGATTTTTTTTTACTAGCATCATGAAATCTTTGGGATTAATGCCTATTGTAGTTACGTAGACATAAGATTCAAAATTTTACGAAATATTTATTAACAGCGTTTTCGTTGATAGTCATTGTCAAGTCTTTCTAATGAAGAAAACCAGAATTAAAGCTTATCCCTTACCATCACTAGCAGTCTTTCTAACAAAAAAATCCAGGTTCGAATCCCAGTCCCTATCATCCAGTCCTTTTAACAAAGAAATCTAGGATCAAATCCAGCCCCTACCATCCGAACAGTACTCCCCAGAATTTCCCTGAAGATGGTAGCAGGTTAGCAACCAAAGCGTAAAATAAAAACTAGTTAAGTATCTACTATTTAATACAAACAATTACCTATAAGAAAGAAAGCCAACTTCTTGATGATGAAACTTTGTGTCCACAATGAGTTGCCACGTGAATCTGGTGCTTTTTTTAGTTCGAAAAGTGTGGAAATAATTTGTTTGCTCTTCAGCTTCTGTTATAATATGGTATTTAACAACAATAGAGGTTTTAAAATACTACGTTAATGTATGGAATTTTATAAAAGTAATTATGATAGGAAAGAATTGCTTATTACTATTAATAAACTTGAACATGCTTACATTGTATATGATATCATAATACATACATATTATAAACCAACCATTTAAATCCAAATAATCACAATATTCGTACGTGACACCACACAGTACGTTCTCGTTACGATTGTATATACATGTTATTTTCATTTAACACAAATTATAAATAATCTTAATTTAATGAATTTTCGTTAAACCTTGTTCTTTTAACTTAAGATTTCCAGTGGTGGGGTCCACATGAATCCCATCAACTTATATTTAGTTATTTTTTTAAGTATTAATGCATCAACTTGTTCGTGACTCCATGACTTTGATGATTATAAAGCCCCTAAAAACATATCAGTGATTTCAAAAAATTTAAATATGAATATTATCAATATTGCAATTAATTTCACTAATTATTTTCTAGAGTAGTTACTTTTATATTTTATACAGAAGACGAGCGACTTCGAACCATTCCGTTAGTCAGTTCTTTAGAATGAGGTATGTAATTAGCAAAAAGTAACATAACTCATGTAACGAAATAATGAACCACGAGTAATTTGATGGTTCGATAACTAAAGAAAATAGATATCAGTTTCGTTAACTTTCGTACTTACTTATTAAGTTTCACTTATTCCAGTCGGTAAATTTCGTGTAATATTATATAAGAAGGCATTAATCATTTGGATTTATCGTTATTATTTCTGTTTTCGTAATAATTATTATTATTCGGAATTGAAATGATGTCATCTTTGATTCCTTTTATAACCATACTTTATCTATCTCCTCAATGACAATTTGCCTTCAAAGTACCACTAAGGTTTTAACGTTATCTTGACTAGTGTCAATAGTTTTATATCAAATAACTTGGGCACAGAACGAAATTCTTTATGTCATTACTAACAACTCTGATAAGTAACAATCGTCTTTTCGCTAACATCACGAGCTGTAATCACAGTGAATAAAACAAAAAATAAAAGCAGATCCCAATAAGACAGAGTAAACTAAGTTGTATTTCATATTTTCCTAATATAAATTTGGTTATTTCGCAGTACCATCACGACATCTAGGGTGAACAAAGTTTAATAGTCATACAATGCTATCGCCCCGTTTTTAAAAGTGGATTTTCTTAAGGCTATATGTAAGATTATACAACTAACTGTGGAATACATATATAGAAAAAACACTAATATTTGATGAATAGAAAGAAAATTATTCTCTCGTTTGTGTTTTTTGCGCAAGATGATTTTCCGTTAAAACTCAAGCAATATCACACACACATATGTAAACATATTTTGTACGAATCGCAATTTATTCCATAAACTTATTTTTTCAGTATAAAAGTTTGTTTGTGACTTAACACATTTCTTTCCCGACACAATGTTTGTTGTTGTTGTTGGG
>NW_013667871.1:167100-179620 GCF_000517525.1 Limulus polyphemus | reverse complement strand
ATAAAGCACAGTACAGGAAGAAGTAAGAAACCATAAGATAAAGCTATGGTATAAAGTACAGTACAGGAAGAAGTAAGAAACCATAAGATAAAGCTATGGTATAAAGTACAGTATAGGAAGAAGTAAGAAACGATAAGATAAAGCTATGGTATAAAGAACAGTCCAGGAAGAAGTAAGGAACCATAAGATAAAGCTATGATATAAAGCACAGTACAGGAAGAAGTAAGAAACCATAAGATAAAGCTATGGTATAAAGTACAGTACAGGAAGAAGTAAGAAACCATAAGATAAAGCTATGATATAAAGCACAGTACAGGAAGAAGTAAGAAACCATAAGATAAAGCTATGGTATAAAGTACAGTACAGGAAGAGTAAGAAACCATAAGATAAAGCTATGATATAAAAGCACAGTACAGGAAGAAGTAAGAAACCATAAGATAAAGCTATGGTATAAAGTACAGTACAGGAAGAAGTAAGAAACCATAAGATAAAGCTATGGTATAAAGTACAGAACAGGAAGAAGTAAGAAACAATAAGATAAAGCTATGTTTCTTACTTCTTCCTGTACTGTACTTTATACATGCTTATCAGGAGTATCTACAGATAAGAGCATGCATTAAAACATAAAAAAATATTGTTTTCATATATTTTTATCCTCTAATTTCCCTACACGTATCGATTTTTTTAAATGACATTGTAGTAAAAATTACCCAACATCTGAAAGATATCTTGGTCCTCAAGTCTGAACCTTCACAAATAATTTTGTGCTAACTTTTTTTGCTCACTAACTAAAGCTTGATTAAAGTTCAATAAATAATTCAGATATTGTAATTTATCAGGTACACAAAGATTCTACTCTTCTAGTTGTGACTATAAAAGACACATTTTACATGCATCAGGTTTCTGTCAAGAACTTTAAAATTCTCACCGTTGAATCCCTGAGAAACATCTTTCAATGAAGTCAATGTTTCATCTCCGTAATCCAGAACGAAAATTTCATGACTCAGAGTCATATCCTTAGATTCTTTCTCAGGTTGCAGATCTCGTTTTCGGCGACCCCATGACATATATTCTTCCTTGTTTTCGCTACAAGAGACCTGTAAACAGAAAACAAGACCAAACAGGATTGGCTAATATAATGCAGCAGTTTGCCAGTTGTGCTTTTAAGGGTTATGTAATTAATAACGTAACAATAATATAATTGCTTAGAAAAAGGCATTTGACGCTAACAACTCCCACTTTCTACTTTAACAACAACAACAATAAAAAATACTGATATTCGTTTAGGTTTGCTTGAAATAGTTTAATATATATATCTTCTTGATCCGAAATGTTCCCAGGAGTTAAACTGGGATTTTGAAAGAGATACAACTTCCTTTTCTGATTCACTTTGACATACCAATCAGAAGACCAGGAGGCTCGAATCCTCAAGAGGCAGAACGCCGTTCCGGGACGCTCTATGAATTGAATTTCTATAACTCGTCTTGCAAGACGTTTGTTTGTTTGTTTAATTTCCAGGCTTATCTGTTAGCTTTCTTTAATTTTATAGTGTTAGTCTAGAGGGAAGGCAAGTCAACAGTACGAACCGCCAAATTCTGGGCTACTCTTTACACATTATGAAGCCCCCACGGCTGAAATGTCGAAGAGATTCGATGACGAGGAGTCGAACCGATAGATTGCTAGTCGAGCTCCTCTAAACATAAGACCATGACAGTCCCGTACTATGCCTTCTTTCTGTTAAAATATTTACTTTACACAAGTCTCATACACAAATATAAACACATTTGAAATAAATATTAATTAATTTTTAATTTATTGTTTTATTTACAATCGCAACTTTGTTTTTGCGCTATCTGCGTACTAATCACCAGGGGGGAATTTAATCCTAGATTTTAGTGTTCCAAATCCGTACACTTACTGCTGACCCGCTAGGGGACTTGCAAGTTTAGACTATCAATATGATAGGAAGGGGGGATCATTGCCGATAATTAAGATATATTTGTATGTTCAGGATAGTTTTTCATTTGTTCTAACAGAATTGTAGTATTTAAAGAAAACCCAAATAAAAATTATAAAAACTGATACTGAGCCTCAGAATTAACAACTATTTCAAACGAAACTGTTTGTTTGTTTGTTTGAAGTTAAGCACAAAGCTACACAATGGGCTATCTGTGCTCTGCCCACCATGGGTATCGAAACCCGTTTTCTAGCGTTGTAAGTCCGCTGTGCCACTGGGGGGACAAACGAAACTAATAAAACTTCTCTGCAAGACCTAACCAGTAATGCAAGCAAACCATAAGAAAAAATAAATTCACTCCAAATATTGCTCGAAAACAAAATCTAACGTAAAATGTTAGTTTTAAATTATGCTATGATTCATCCGATGTTTTAGCAGTTAAAGTAGCCATTTTCTTTACAAACCTTAAGCTAATAATTATACACAATATAGCTCCAGCCGGATTTTGTTTAGTCCACTACAATGAAGTCTTACAATAAATAAAAAATGAGTCTCAATAGTTAGGTTATACAAACAGAATTCTCTGTTCGGCTTATGCTTATATGTTAGCAATGTATAATACAATAATTAATATGACTGTAATGTACCGATAAAGCTCTCCTCTTATCTCCAGCTACTTCTTAAACTACCCCAATAAAAACCGTTTGGAAACCCACAGTAGTCCATGAGCACGTGCACCAAGTTGGTCCCACTGGCTTGTGTATGTACGATCTTGTTCGGTATTAGGGTCATGTTTGACCCGGGATGGTCAGATTCCCTTTGGCCTGAGATTGGGTTATGAACACAATTTCAGAAATGGCGCCGTCGGGACCCCAATGGAAGCCAGGAGCAAAAAATCCAATGTTTATCTAGCCGACTCTACAAACATATTCCTAGACCCCATTATGCCTGAGTGCCCTTCCGGGCACGTTTTAGGCTCCCTTGGTAGTGGAAACACCATATAGACAAGAACCCCCCGAGTCCACCTATTACGTTTGGGGCTGTTAGCTCCAAAATTGTGGATGGAGTTCGTGGACAAACAAACACACAACATATAGGATATATAAAGATTAAGTTGGCGAAGGATGATGTATTGCTATAAGTCTTACTACGAACTGACCCATGGTCTGATCGTGACTAAGTGGTTAGAGTATCGAAAAGTGGATCCAAGTGGTGGTACTAATTATCCTTAGCACTTTTTTCTGTAGATGTTATAAGAGTGACAGTCAACCTCACCAGTACTACCAACTGATTGCCCTCCATCCGGTCCACCATAAATTTCATAAAATTTTAAAGGAACAAAAATGAACGTATTAGCTCATCAAGAATGTCCCTTCCAGCTCCCAACTATAACCATCCCTTACTATTCATGTATTCATCCAATATTTTCTTGAATTCAGTTAAATTTTCTGCCTCTACCACCCTTGAAGGCAGCTCATTTCAAAAGCCAATCACCCTGTTTGAAAAGTAATGCTGTCTAAACTGCAGACGACTCCTACGCTGCAAAAATTTGACTTTATGACCCCTTGTCCTATTGTTTTCACTGCTAAACACGAAAATGTTTGGTGGATCTATATTATCAATACCCTTAAACAACTCAGTCAAATCCCCTCTGACCCTTCTTCTCTACAGAGAATGTAAGTTTAGAGATTTTAGTCTCTCCTCATAGGACAATCCTACCATCCCAGGTATAATACTAATGGGTTTTCTGTGAACCTTCTCCACCAATTCAATGTCCTTGAGGAAGGGAACCCAAAACTGTACACTGTACTCTAAATGACATATATACAGTGAAACAGTAATATCCCTTGCCTTCTTGTATACAATATTTCTATATATGCTACCCAAAATCCTATTAGCTCTGTTGCTAGCTACAATACACTGTTTAGATGACTTAGTGGATTTTTCTATCACTACACCAAGATGTTTTACTTAAACCACGGTATTCAATGTATTCCCATTTAAATTGTAGCAATACTTTGAATTGCGAAAACATGCATACATCACCTTACATTTTGAATAGTTAAACATCATCTGCCATGTATTGGCCCAATGCATCAAATGATCTAAATCTCCCTGTAAATCTGCAGTATTTTTGATATAGTTAGCCACCCCAAAAATCTTAATATCATCTGCAATATCCAATATTCTGTTAGTCATTCCAGAGTCAATATCACTAATATAAATCACAAACAGTAGAGGACCAAGCACAGAGCCCTGAGGCACACCACTTGTAACTATGATCCAGTCAGATCTAACTCCATTTATTATTACTCTCTGCTTTCTAGTCTCCAGGCAATTTTCTATCCAATTTAATAGCATTTCTCCCACACCCACATATTTAATTTTTGTAAGAAGTATTTAAAAACCAAGGTAAACTAAATCCACAGTATTTCCTTCATCAACTTTTACAGTAACATCCTCAAAAAATGTCAGAACATTTGTTAAACAAAACATTCCCTTAGTGAAATCATGCTAGCTCTTTGACACTATGTCAAACTGCTTTAAGTGACTCTGTAATGCATCTTTAATCACAGTCTCCAAAATCTTTCCAACTACTGATGTAAGACTAACTGACCTATAATTGCCTGAACAGTGTTTATCACCTCCTTCAAATATTGTACTAACATTAGCCAGCTTCCAATCTTATAATACTCTTCTGCTACTCAATGACCTATAAAAAATATTAGCTAGCGGTTCACAAATGAAATCTTTAAGTTCCTTTAAAACTTTAGGATACAAGTTGTCTGGCCAGGAGACTTATCAATTTTTAGGTTTCCCAATTTTTCTCTTATAATTTCACAATTTAAAATGATATATTTTTACATAAGTATTTTCTTCATACATTGAGTGCTCTGGTTCAGGCATAATACTTATATCTTCCTTTGTAAAAAATGAAGAGAACATATGATTTAATAAGTTTACCAAAATCAGCTCCTCACTGTCATTCTTAAAAGGCCCAATCCCCATCCTAACATTTTGCTTACCCATCATATTCCTAAAGAACTTATTGTTTGATTTCACTCTCTCTCAGCCAACCCTCTTTCATATACAGATTTTGCCCTTTTAACTTCTTTTTTAAACAGCTCTCTTGATTTCCTGTAGTCCTCTGAGTCCTTATTATTTTCAGTAAATTTAAATTTATTGAATTTGTTATGTTTATCCCTAATATGATATGTTAAACTTTTACTAAAGCATATTAGCTTGTTCCTCTCCGTTGCTCCCCTTTTTATCTGTATGGAATATGTATGTTCTGTATGCATATCAATTTTCCCTAAATGCTTCCCACATCTGTTCAAGATCCCCTCACAACTCTTTATTCCAATCTACAGAAGCCAGATCATGTCTCATTCCATCAAAATTGACTTTCCTGAAAGTTGGAATCAGGGTACTATTCTTTTTCAATTCTGCATGTAGTGAAATCCCAAACCTAATAGTACAATGGCTGCTTGTACTTATATGCTCACCAACTACAAACCTGTCTATCATATTCATATCAGATGATAATATGAAATCTAATATAGCTTCCTTTCTTGTAGGTGTATAAAAGTATTATGAACAATTTCCAAAAACTATCCTCCTCAAAATCTTACCAATCAGTACCCCTGAAATTATAATCTCCCATAATAATAACATCTTTTTCAGCTACCATTCTGATCTCATTAAACAGTTTCTCATTAACTTACACATTCTGCCGTGGTGGTCTATAACAAATACCAATTACAAGTATTTTCCCTTTATATCTACTAACACTAACCCAAACTGACTCAACCTCAGTGCTATTTTCTTTAATTTGCTCTAACTGAACAGGGTGCAATTCACTCCTCACATACACAGCTACTCCTCCCCCTTTATTCAATACTCTGTCTCTAGTAAATAACCTGTACCCTGGTATTTCAAAAACTTTCTATCATCAAAATTGTTCAAATCCAACCAAGTCTCAGTGATATCCATAATATCAAAATCTCCAGTTTCCACAACGCGTTGAACTCATCAGTTTTATTTCTAATACTTCTAGTATTACAATAGTAACAATTAATAATACATTTTAAATAACGTTCATGTTTTATGTCTGTTGTACATGTTTTCCTATAAATTATATTTCCAATTTTATTAATATCATAGCCCTCACCTCTGTCTAACCCTAGTTTAAAACTACCATTACAGGGATGATTATGCCTGAACCACAAGGATCTTTGTCTAGCCGTTTAATTCACCGCGTGTATAAGGAGTCGTTCAAGTGAACAAGAAACAAACTTATTGGATACTGTTGTCAAACAACCCTATTGTAAAACCATTTAAAACCTGAAGATAGAGGTGAATAATTATTAATAACTCCTGATCAAAAATTATCTAACTATATAGATCAGAACTTAAAAAGTATAAATTGATAAAGTAACTCTTATACCAAACTTAATACATCAGAATACTGAATTCTGCATTTAATGATGAGGATGAGTTGTATCATCAGTTTGGTACCGGTTCACACTTCTCAAACAGTATTTCATGTTACACTGGAAAATAACTCCATTGGACTCAAAAAATCAAATATCCATTTCACATTAATATAACAAAAGTTTAATTGGTTCCACACAGGGCAGACTTACTGGTTCACACTTTCCTATACAATATTTGACGTTACACTGGAAAATAACTCCATAGGATTCGGTAAATCGAAACGCCTCGTAAGTACTTTCAAGGCCTTTCTCAGCTTGAACAAACTGTGGAAATATAGACCTATCGACTGGGCATCTGTAGAAACAAAACAAGATTAATTTGTCTATATTATAGCTTTATCATCTATATGACAAATCAGTTTAGTAAGTCCCGAATGTAAAACAAACTGACAAACTTAGTGTAACTTTCAGACGCCTTTGTTTCTTCATCCCGAAACACAGTATTTACGGTAAGATTGCAGCAATCAGGTATCAATTGCTGTAATGTTTTGTAGCCTATGCGATCACTTAAGTGTAAATAACAATAATTTAGTTATTTTCTATTCGTTAGATATTAATTGCTAATTAGCTAATATCCTATGTTTCTGCCACTAATCATGATGAGGCCCCGGTCGGGTGAATTCTGTACCTGACTTGAGAACTCAGGATCGAATCCTAGCCTTTCTCAGAACTTCCTTGGAGACCGCCGCAAATTAGAAACCACAATGTAATTATAATGAAATGAGTTTCAAAACAATTATTAAGTAATTAGGCACGACATTTAATTTGAGATTATTAAGTTCATGGCTTTATGTCGATTTTAATGTAATATGAAAAATGTAATGGAAGCACATATTAGAGAATAAACCCAACCTGCATTTCAAAAAATGTTTTTATATTGAAACTTACTCCACATTAAAATAAATCTTAAATGCTAAATTTAGCTGAAACTCGTAATGAGAGAGTATATGTGTATGTATCTAAAGCCTCTTCACCCATCTTCCACCCCTAAAGCCATATAAAATCCTTTTGGGTAACATTGAATTAGCTGTGCTAATGAGAGCTGATACTGATCAATACCACAGTTTTCAGCTAGTCCTTGTATGCGTTTGTTGCCTAACGCGAGCACATTCTTTTATGGTAAAACTTGCTGTTCTAGAAGAAGAAAATAGGAAAATTTCTTCAAAATTATTAACCCATTTAAAAGATATTCCCTGGTTAACAAAGTACAACATTTGTTTATAAAACTAGTGACGTGTCTTGAAGGGTTATGCTTTCGTGTGTTAAAAATTACTATTTGGATGTAAAATAAAATTTTGTTAATACCAGATATGAATGTAGCTGTGTAATAAACTGTTTAGTTCAGATATTCAAAAATGTGGTCTTAAAACCTTTAGTTTGTAGTTCCGAAAAATACCAGCTTAGAAAATTTTAATGAATATTCTAAAATATTTTATTTCAAATGCATTACGTGAATTAAATGCCAAAATTTAATAAAACCCCAAAACAACAGACTGTTCCGAAATTAATATGTATTAAACTAATCCAACGTCATTTTGTTTGATATTCCATTTTTGATCTATAAAATGAAAATATTGAGTATAAAACAATTGTATATATACTAGAACCTTTCAGAAACATAAAGAATCATTTTAAAATAGAAAACAATACGTCAAAGAAACTTCAAGTGTGTATTTTCTGTTTTTCATTATTTCATTCTTTTTCAAATTACACAGTAAAACAAAATAATAATGAAAACGTCTTACCCATCTTCATCTATAATCCTGAATATGCTTTTGCCATCTTTAGCCATTGCCAGACAACTTCTAGCAAATATGCCATAGGGTGCTGTGTAAAAGAAAAAAAAACAAAATGGTACAAAATTAAGAAAGTCAAACTTTGTTTTATCTATATTTGCATCTAACGTCAACACAGTCACTTACTAGAATATCGGGTCATTTCTCAACCAAGGAGATAGAAGTGTCGAAATGTGTGTGAAAGATATCAAGGAAATGTGTGTGAAAGATATCAAAAAGTCGTGAATTACGTAACAGTGGGAAAGGGGTGTTCATAGGTAGTTGGAAATGTAGAAAATCTTCCGTGAATATATATGGAATATATATATGGAGTTTTAGAGATATACTGTGTACCTGATCATTCAAAAGTATTTGGACCTTGATGGAGCAACATCTAAAATACATTCCAAAACTCCTTTAATGGAATAAAAGACGTTGTTTATATGCACACACAATATGAAACAAATATGTAAAATGACCGGATATTGCTTAACGGCTTAATAAAAGTATTTTAGTACCCCATGAGGTTGGTTTAGATTGGGCCGTTTTTCAATTACGATGGCTAATTTGGTTTTTATGTTTCTTGAATCATTGTTTCAAATTACAGTATTTTTAATAGATGTACTATGATTTTTTTGTGTTGCAAGAGTAACAAAAAATGGGAGAATTTTACAGGATCTACAAGTTATACATGAGAGTAGAATCAGTTATTGAATCGAAAGCCAATGTTATACTATACAAGGATAGTATTCATTTAAGACACCCCTCTTTCAGTCTATGACTACATGATGAGATACTTTCTGGTGGGAAGTATATGAATAATTACATTGCATTTGACATATAACCCTTTCAACTCTCTGATTGTGAAAACTCTTAACATCTGAAGACGATATTGTAAAACTACAATAATTTTCTACGTTGTTGATACGTTTCTGAATCACAGATGTAATTGTATATCACAATATTGTGTATTAAAGTGGAAAAGGAAGAAAATGTGTAGAGGGACAAACTAATTAGGGTTATGTCATGACTTATTTTCCACTGTACTATAAAATAGAAAAAATACCAGACTTTTAAAGTAATACACTATTATTTTGTAAATGCAAGAACAGTACTTTAAACTCGCACAGCAAATAAGAAAGTAGCAGAAAGCCACGAGGCTAAGATCATATTACTTTAAAATAGTATAAAAGGTGTAGATTAAATCTTTTAACAGTGGCTGAAGACAACTATGTTTCGTCTGGAAAAGAATAGTGTCAATCTCAGATCTTGAAAAAAATAACAGTTGAAACTCAACACTGATTCATATTCAAGTTGCTTCATGAACTTCAATCACAAACTTAAAATCCTAAATCTCGATGGATGCAAGAGACAATTGCTACAAGCATAACACTAGTTTTAGATACACGAAAATTAAAGGGGTATTTAGTAATTATGGCAGTATTTAATAGCTACAAACATTAGACGCATTCTTGTCATTCTTAGATCAATGTTTTGAAACATTTTGTTGAATACTTTAATATCTAATTAAATTGATAAATATTATCTTAATTTTGTTATCAAAATGTGTCTTTAAAATAAAGAAATTTATTATAATGTAACTAGTGAATATTGTTTAGTTTTTTTCTCATGTTTGAAATGACGAGTTCTTTTTTTAATATTAGGTGCCCTACTTTATTTCATAACACTACGGCGTAAGCTCATCGGAAATATTCTGTTTCTATTTTTGAAATTGCCGTGCAAGTACTTACTGTTCTGTGGAATTTCAATCCTGAAGTTTAGCTGGTCACCAATTCGAACAGTCGTTGCTTCTCTGCCGCTTTGTGCCAGAATGTGGATTGATGGCAGCGGCGCTTCTGGTGCGCCAGTAACATGCGCCGTGTCTGGATCCCTGACAGACAAATAATTATGGTATCAAATAAATTTCATAGATAGTAGTTATTTTATTATATCGCCCACCATTCGATTGAAAGTGAAGTAGGACATTTTCTTTCTTTAAAGGCGCTGAATCTGTTTCTTCTCTCACTGTATAGTTCAGTGCTGTGTAATGATTCATGAGGTTCTAATGGGTTACACAGCTAAGCGTTATGAGCTAACTACCTTTTATCTTGTATATTCAAGCAACTAGGACAGAGTTTTTCAAACTGGGATCTCGACCCAAAATGAGGTCGCGAGATCATAAGGAAATATTGCGATTACAGATATCTTACAGTACATACAGTCAGGCCTGACGAAAGGGGGCAAGGGGCACCTGCCCCGGGACCTGTTGAGGGGCCCAGCAGTAACACATTCCAAAGCTCGCTAAAAATTCATACTATTTAATGATCCAAAATGGCTACAGCTTTTTCATGGATTCGTGAAGAAATATGTCACCTAATTTCTTTTATGAAAAAATCGGCAAAAGTTAATAAATAGAATGAAAGTGGGATCCGATGATATTACTGAGCCCAGGGCTGGCTCTCGACGCCCCTGCGTGTGTGAGAGGGAGGTCATCACAGTCTAAAACATTTTCGGAGGGAGGGGGGTAGTAAAACCAGTTTGAAAACCATGGTCTAGCAAATTTTGTTTTATTACTCAAGCTGTCTAAAGTATCGACAAATCCTGCAGTTATTCCTCTGTTATTGTAACTATTAAAAAGTTAGATTAAAATGATTGAGTAACATAAAAATTCCCCAATCAGATGGCTTAATGGCAAGTTTGAGGACTATTGATAGCAAAAATTGGATTTCGATACTAGCAGTGTGCATAGCACAGATACAAGATTATATAATTAAATCTTAGTCAACACATCTAGACAAACTTCCATAGATCCTCCACCCAGCGGTAAGTTTACAGATTTACAATGATAACACTCGGAGTTCGATTCCTAGCACATATAGCCCATTATGTAGCTTTGTGCCAAAAATTTAAAAAGCAACAAAAACTCCAAAAACCACATGTTCATCACCGTACACGAATAAAAACTCCAAAACCACATGTTTCCCACCATACACGAATTCTGACTTCCAAAGACCTCGTCTAGCTTCTAAGACCTCGTCTAAGAAAGCCAAATGTTACTAAACATGTCACCTGTGTCGTAAATATACGAATCTTGCAGTGTCACACCATTGAATTAGCATATGTCATATGTAAGTCTTTCATCATATATTATACGAACACCTTTATGTACATATTCATACGCTATTTTAGTAACACAAGTGCGAGCGTTTCGTTTTAAACAGTTTACGTAACGTGATGGTCCGTTTGCATATCTCTACAGGGAAAAGTACACTCTCGTTCTCTAAAACCACTACTGTGTTCTTCTCACTTGCACACGGTTTTCTGGTCCATTGCCTACTTCTCATTTTCATAAAAACCTTTTGTTCATCGACCAGTCAAGAACTGCGTCAGTAGCTGCTACTATTTTGTACTTCCTGAGATGTTAGTTTTTTTGCACCCTCCTTGTTTTTTTTTGTTTTGTTTTGTTTTCAGATTCCACAATAAATTAAGTCCACACTTACAGCCGCTTAGATAGTACTGTGAATTGGAGAAGCAATGAATAGAAGTAACTACGAATCCCCTCAGTCTGTATGAGATTGATCCTTCTCACAACTGGCCAAAAACGATGGATGGTTGTTTAGATATGATAACATGTTCTCAATATACACAGATGTTTCATTTCTAATTTCCTCTTGTGAATAGAAGATAAATATGTTCAGATAATGCTTTCGGAAATGCCTCTAAGATACATTTTACTTCTTCCTGTACTGTACTTTATACCATAGCTTTATCTTATGGTTTCTTACTCCTTCCTGTACTGTACTTTATATCATAGCTTTATCTTATGGAGTAATGATTCAAGGAAAGTTTGTTTTTATCAGATATTCCACAAAATTCCTATTTAATATAGAACAATTTTGCATACTAAATTATATTTTTTTCGTACAAACACTTTTTCTGGGGGAGCTCAAATTTCCTTTTCTTCTTTGTAGCTACATACGACATTTCGGAGTCACTTTCTGTTCAAGACTGTACCTCAAGAACATCAGTCATGGTCCTCAGTGTCATCAGCGCCACCTTGCTAGTCATCTACATTTGTACTGTCGCTCACTTTGTTGCGCAGAGACGCGTTTTTAAAGAGTTACCTTAATGTATATTATTAACTTAAAATATTGTTAAACTATTAAGATTGACCATACTGGTGATTGGAAACACCGAGAGTTTTTTTTCTTTCTGTAAAATGTGGGAACAGTTATTTAAGTATCGTTTTTGCTTCTTGTGCATAAATCCCCCCCCCAAAACCCCCAAAAAAA
>NW_013667871.1:159484-166540 GCF_000517525.1 Limulus polyphemus | reverse complement strand
TTACTGTACTGTACTTTATACCATAGCTTTATCTTATGGTTCCTTACTTCTTCCTGTACTGTACTTTATACCATAGCTTATCTTATGGTTCCTTACTTCTTCCTGTACTGTACTTTATACCATAGCTTTATCTTATGGTTCCTTACTTCTTCCTGTACTGTTCTTTATACCATAGCTTTATCTTATGGTTCCTTACTTCTTCCTGTACTGTACTTTGTACCATAGCTTTATCTTATGGTTTCTTATGAAGTGTTTATTTGAAACTGAGATTGATGTTGAAATTAATGTGTTATATTTAAATTAAAATACATCTCTATGTGTACACATCATATACTTCTATATGTATATATACATGTGTGCTTGTGTGTTAGTACACAGTGTATCACAACTTTTGAGACACATTTTTATCAGGAAGTGGCATTATATATTTGTATATCCCTACGCCATATGTTCCAGGAGCATGCTAGAATGTCATCATGATAGTATAAGACTGTGTTGTCATATGCGTATAGAAATATATATAATACAATCAATGGAAATGAATATCTGTCAGTTACAGCGTGTACTAAATATAACTCTACAACAGGTGTTTCTATCTTGTACTTGTCTGTCAGGAGTTATTTCTATCGAGTAAAAATTCCTACAAAGTATTCCTTTACATCCAAAAAATTACAATAGCTAAGTAAACTGTCCTCCGGTTACTCAGCGGTCAGCTACAAGGCTTATAACGCTAAGATTTAACGGAAATGCCATTTGTGTAGAGATGCGCTTAAATAAAATCGAACACTTACCACATATATAACCAATATAGCAATCCTCATCCTACACCGACATATTCAGATTAAACTGATTACCAGTGTTCATATTTACTTGACAAATTTCATTCGTGCCAAGGTGTGTCAATTGCTGTAGTTATGTAACAACTGCAAAGCTTTATTATAATAGCAAAAGCTAATAACTGTGATTATATAAGTGAATTTTACACAAGCAAACAAAAAAAAAGAAAACAAGAACCGCTACATACCGAACAGGCATCATTCCAAATGACACGTTCTTGGATGATGTTTCGTAGGTGCAGCGAATGTTGTACACCTTGTCTGATTTGGTCATGACAATCGAATGATGTTGAAGAACAACTGTATTAGTGAAAACTCCGCCCTAAAAAATGATTAAATACCTTAAATATTATAAAATTTAAGAAAGGATCGCTTTCAACACTAAAGGAAGTAGAATGAGGAAACTTTTAGAAATCTTAACCCTGAAGAAAGTATAAACAGGAAAGTTTTAACTCTAAAGAAGGCTGAAATAGGAAACTTTTAACACTAAAGAAGGCAGAAGTAGAAAACCTTTAACATTAAGGAAGGCAGAAATAGAAAACCTTTAACATTAAGGAAGGCAGAAGTAGAAAACCTTTAACATTAACGAATGCAGAAATAGAAAGCCTTTAACATTAAGGAAGGCAGAACTAGAAAACCTTTAACATTAAGGAAGGCAGAAATAGGGAACAGAAGTAGCGAGCCTTTAAAACTAAAAAAAGACAGGAACAGGAACCTTTTAAAAGGCAGAATAAATGTTTAGGGTTACTTGGCGTGTATAGATAAGGGTAGAGTAACAAGACACAATACAAAAACGTCAGAAAATGTTTTCTAACGGCGATCAAATATTGAGATTTTGTGTTTTGATAACGGAATAAAGTAGTTGACAGTTAAAGTAGATTTATAACAGAAATTATTAGTTCCATTTACTGTGCTCCTACTATAGATGGTAAAGGCATTTATTTTATCCTCTTTTTTTTCTATTGGTGAAATTACGACCTAAAATGTATTCGTTTTAATTAGTAAATATAAATGATTTAGTAATTAAAGTTAACAAAATATTTAAGCTTTTCTCTAAGCAAAGACGGTCTGGGCGTAGTCTAGTGGCTAGCATACAAGGCTACGAAACTCTAGGTTCGAGTCCATGATATGCCACTGAACACACTTGCATCTGTTGGCGCGATATAAAAGTGGTGGTCAAATTCGCTATTCACTCAAATTTACTGTATAAGTTTTGGACGCTGCAAACTTCTTGTCACCCCTCTAGTTAGAAGCTGTATAAGATGACCGTTTAGCCATTGCGTACCGTTCAGGTTGAAAGTGAAATACTATGTAAAGTTTTATTTTTATGTTTAGTGGTAGATTAATGCGTAGAACTACCCATTCGCATGAAGTGTAACAAAAAAGATTAATGTTTTAGTGGTATAGGTTTCATTCGTTCTCAAAACTTCTATTGTCATTGATAATTCAAAATTATCTCTAAAATATAGCCTGGTGGCTAGGAAGCTCGACTCACAATCTGAGGGTCACAGGTTCCAATTTTCGTCACCGTACATGCTCATCGTTTAGCTATGGTGTCGTCATAAAGTGATGGCAGTGGGCGTTGTTGACTAGCCGTCTTTTAGCCTATCACTGCTAAATTAGGGACGACTAACAAAGATAGCCCTCGAGCAGCTTTGCGCGAAATGCAAAACAAGCGAAAGCATAATTACAAAATCTAACCAACATAAAACACAGTGTCACGCTTGATTTCGCTTGATTCTCAAAATATGAGGAGTCATAAAAGCCAAAATGCATTTATCCAGATAGAATAGTTCGAATACTGTCTGCCCATTACGATTTTAGTGACGGGCAGTGGTGCAGTGGTGTGGGAACGGCGTTTCCTTACTGTTTTTTTTTGTTTTTTTTTACAAATCTGGAAATTTGAAAGTGAGAAAAGAAGATTGCAATAAAATGGTAGCCATCGCAGCATGCAGGCCATTGTACACTTTAACTGATTATTGCTTATTTATGTACAACTAATTCTGTCACTTATATTTGCATAGCATTATTTTCTAATGTATTTTGAAATAAATTGTTCATACAAATTTTCTTCTGAAATTTCAAGAGAGGAAGCAAATGCCCCCTTGCCCCTTCCTGCGGACGCCCACGTTCCTAGCTGAAATGACAGAATGCATGACCAAAACATATACCTTGTGTGACTTATTTAGCAGATATTTATTGCTGTTTTGTCATTTTAGTATGTCTGCGGACTTACAACACTAAAAACCGGGTTTCGATACCCGTAGTCGGCAGAGCATAGATAGTTCATTGTGCAGCTTTGTGTTTAACTACAAACAAACACTTACCACAGACTCGGTGTTACAGTCCTGACCCTTTAATGACACATCCAGATCAAACTGATTACCGTTCTTCACGCTTGCTTGACAGGTCTCACTCCTGCCCAAGGCATAGATTCGTCCATGAAAAGGCTTGTTAGTTCTTACGAAGACAACCATTTTGGTGTCCGTGCACTGGATCGATACTAAACCAACATAAAAAAGTAGTAAGTAGGACATAAAACCCTTCATTTAAAAACTACAGTTTGTGTAAGATATGACAGAAGTGTTTAGTCAAAGACAAATCTATAATAATTAATATTAAATAAAATACTACTGATAAAAGGAACTTTTTAGAATATTGTAGAATACCTCGTAATTAATATTTCAGTGTTTGCGTGTTTCCATATTTTGTCAAAATATAAAGTTTATACAAAGTTCTGAAATTGTTACCGTTATAACAAAATCCATAATCATCACACGAGGGGTCACCACTGTCGTAAGTAACAACAGGAGAATTTGAAGTCTTCTGTGCTCCAGTGCCAATGGAAGGTGGAATATTAAAAATGGGGTTTTCATTGTCTCCCGCTTGATGCCTGAAACTGCTATCTGTTAGATAAAAGCAGATCATCATTGGAAAAGTTAATATTGAAAAAAAAATTAATGTCTGACTCTTCGAATTTATTTATTTTTAATAAAGCTACGAGCTAAATTTGATGTTAATTTCTCCTTACTTTTAGTTGCAACTAGAAAGTTTTTACATTTAATGTAATTTTGGTTTTTAATGGTTTTGGTAAGATATGTTTCAAACTTATCTATGGACTATTTTTCTTATGATAAACGATCGCGTAGAGGGATTATCAGAATAACAGCTGTTAAGGTGTGAACGCCTTTTAAAAGCTGGCGAAGTCTGATATCATTAATTATATTTGTCATAAGACATTATGCTAAGCCTATTGTATTTTTAACACTACATTCATAATCTAGTCCTTTACGAATTTAAAGAATTCGAAGAGTGTATAATAATAGTATTTCAACCACACTATATTCGTCATATTCATTGCCGACGACGCGTTTTGTTCAATCCAGAGCTCTTCAGGGTGGCTGGGATATAAAAAAAAAACACAGCGATTTGCGCTGAGTTTCGATCCCGCGACTCGTAGATTGCGACTCGATCACCGTAACCACCAATCAATACTGAAAGTTGGTAACATTCATGCTACTAACAACAAGAAATGGTTTATAAAATAAATGTGTGAAATGATTTTTTTAACTTACTTGTACAAACAGCTTCTAAGTATATTCCTGTTCGTTCACCGATGTCCAATAAGGGAATAGGACTAGGATTGAGAAACGTCTTTTTTCCATCCGGCATCATCACGTAATCCACGTGGTACAAGGCACAGTTGGGCTGAACATGCCGAGTTTCAGGCGAGTACAAAAATGACCGACAAATGAACTCGTTCTCCTGAGTACACATTTGGAGGCACTCTTCCTCGGTGTTCACCTTTGACAAAGCAAAGAGCCGGTATTTGGTAAATATTTTTAATATGATCCCTAAAGCTTGAAAGCAATGTGAACTCTCAGTTACGTGACCACTTTAAAGCTTCAATGTAAGAATAAAAGGTGG
Source organism: Limulus polyphemus (assembly GCF_000517525.1). NCBI lineage: Eukaryota > Metazoa > Arthropoda > Merostomata > Xiphosura > Limulidae > Limulus > Limulus polyphemus. The sequence continues at coordinate 161,777 of NW_013667871.1, read as the reverse complement.
CGAAGCATGGTCAATGTCAAGGAAACAATCCCGAAAAAAAAACATTTCACTAAGCTTGATATTATTTCAGATCACTTGACTTTGAGTTAACTCAATACAGGTTTTTATAATAGAAAATAATATTATAGTCACGAAACTGCTGATTTATGACTAAATAAGAACGACATCTAGTGAATATTCTATGATATTCTTGTTAAATACTTGGAACTTTCTTTCAATAAAACCTTTATTAAAAAGGTTTGAATTTTATTAAAAAGTAAATGTGAAGCACAGTCTTGTCATTCGATTTACCAGTTGTAACTGAATTTTACCATTCAACCCCTCACCAGTAACCCTGAGCAACGACAAATCCAAAAAATAAGACTTAGTCTTCATATAGTAATGGAATATTTGTATTTTTTTTGACGACTACCACATTGTTCAGTACATGTTTGTCGGTATCTCTTGCACTGTACGTTGTTCAAAATATGTTATTCAGTATGTTTTGCACCGTATATATTGTTTAAAGTATGTTTGTTAGACAGTATTCCTTGACTCGCAATCTGAGTGTCGCGGGTTCGAATCCCCCACACACCAAACATGTTCGTCCTTTCAGCCGTCGGGGCGTTGTAATTTGACAATCAATTCACTATTCGTTGGTAAAATAATAGCCTAAGAGTTGGCGGTGGGTTGTGATGACTAGCTGCCTTTCCTCTAGCCTTTCACTGCTAAATTAGGGACGGCTAGCACAGATACCCTCTTAAGTAGCTTTGCGTAAAATTCAGAACAGATAATCCAAACTAATTATCATTACTATACATTTCTTGTAAGTGTTTAAAATAATTTCTTGATCTAGTGTTTTTCTTATTCCTATTTTCTTTACCACTACGGCAATTCTTGGTAATTAGACAGTGAATGCGAATCATGTAGCTTTGCGTTAAATTCAAAACAAACCAAACCAGTATTCCTTGGGGCACGGTTTGGCTATATGGTAGAGCTTTGGATTGGCAAACCATGCAATACCACAAACAATATTAATTCCCCACACTTTGAGCTGTGGATGCATTATAAGAGTGAAAGTCAATCATTTAGTCTGAATAGTAGCAAGGTGTTGCTAACTAGCTGGCTTTCCTCTAATCCGTAGTTAAACACAAGAGACAACGGCAGATAGCCTTTACCATAAATACAAGAAACAAAATACAGTATTTCTTACACCGTACACATTGTTCTAAGTATGTTAGTATGTCTAACACCGTACACATTGTTCAAAGTATGTTAATTAGTATGCCTTACACCGTACACACTATTCTAAGTATGTTAGTCAGTACGTCTTACACCGTACACATTGTTCAAACTATGTTAGTTAGTATGTCTTATACCGTACACATTGTTCAAAGTATGTTAATATGTCTTACATCGTACACATTGTTCTAAGTATGTTAGTATGTCTTACACCGTACACATTATTCTAAGTATGTCAGTCAGTACGTCTTACACCACACATATTGTTCAAAGTATGTTAGTATGTCTTACACCGTACACATTGTTCAAAGTATGTTAGTTAGTATGTCTTACACCATACACATTGTTCAAAGTATGTTAGTTAGTATGTCTTACACCATACACATTGTTCAAAGTATGTTAGTTAGTAAGTCTTACACCATACACGTTGTTCAAAGTATGTTAGTTAGTAAGTCTTACACCGCCTGGTTTTTCAATAATGGACTTTAGAATTACGTTATTGTTAATTACCACTATATCCTTGTCCGAATAATAGTACAGGCCAACGAAATGAGCCACAGAAGACTGAGTGAGATCCGTGTGGACGAAGTCATAACGTCTTCCACCAGTACGGCATATGTCTTCCGCTATAGATATATATATATATATAGAGAGAGTAGGTATCATGAAAGCTTTACTCTACATCCCTCATCAACATTCATTTCACTGTACGATTTATACTCAATATTTAACGATCTTAACAATAAAACTATCACGAAAAGTTATCTTCCTGTTTTAAACAGTAAGCCTTGACGATTGACGTTATGTATATATGCATTACATAATAACAGATCTGGTTTATCCCAGTGGTTTATCGTATTGTACACAGAAAGTTTTTGCTTAATTTCTCCCTCACTCCAACAAGCGGAGTTTGAACCTATAAACTCATACTATAGAATAATTTGAAACAAAAAAAAAACATATAGGAAGCAAATGTAACGAAGCACTAGGATTTTAAGGGAAGTAATACATAATATGATATCACAAAATTAGCATAAACACAATATATATATATATACATATACATATACAC
>NW_013667871.1:153879-158484 GCF_000517525.1 Limulus polyphemus | reverse complement strand
TATATATATATATACATATACATATACACACATGAAATTCAAAACTATATATAGGATGATATAACATCAGTAAACTACAGTCATCTCAATTAATATTATATCCATATTCCATCTAGCTAGTTATTGTGTACAACAATATAAATAGTTTAGTCTTTATAATAATTCAGTATGATCGCCCAAAAAAAACAGGCTTTGATAGCCTTGGCAATACCATTACAATTAATAATAACAAACCAATCTCATTCAAAAATAGCAGTATTTGTCTACGAGTTATTGCTGTTGTTAAGAAAAACAGACAATAAGACAGAAATTTTGACATATTTTCTTTTGCTATTATTATTATTATTATTACTGATGTGATTTTAAAACAATTAACTTTGGAAAGAACCTTTCTCCACTATCCTTGTATTTTACTTACTTGTTACTGAGTTAGCTTATTCGTTCTCAAGTAAGCGTCATTAGCGGAATAATAAACGTAGGACTAGAACTCCTTCCACTAACGACCCCATATATAGAGCAATTTACGTTCTAATTACTAAATGAACTTATTTAGGTCAAAAGTCAAACTTAGAAAAAAGGAAAGAAATCAAGCTCACTCAATCTATTTCCGCAATCCACCCAGTGATAACTTCTTAAGAAAAACACCCATGTAATTTAGTAAATAATTCTTATGCAGTAAGTTCTATTCAAAATAAAAATCATTTATACCAATATAAATTAGCAGAAATTATTATGGAGTGAAGAATATTTCAAAATGAACATTAATTATACCTATGTAATTTAGCAAATGATGGTTATGGAGTGAAGAATATTTCAAAATGAACATTAATTATACCTATGTAATTTAGCAAATAATGATTATGGGGTGAAGAATATTTCAAAATGAACATTAATTATACCTATGTAATTTAGCAAATGATGGCTATGGAGTGAAGTATATTTCAAAATGAACATTAATTATACCTATGTAATTTAGCAAATGATAATTATGGAGTGAAGTATATTTCAAAATTCACTTTAATTATACCAGTGTAATTTAGCAAATAATAATTATGGAGTGAAGTATATTTCAAAATTCACTTTAATTATACCAGTGTAATTTAGCAAATAATTCTTGCGCAGTTAAATATATTTAATTAAACCATTTTTGGAAAGAAACGTCGAGTAACTATTTGATAAATAATGATGATATATGTTAAGTCAACAAAAATGGTCTTAACGAAAAAACAAATTACACTTTCCTGACTAACCACCTACGATTGTCTGATTTCATATGTGTAAATTATTGAAAAGCTCTTACGTTGCAAACATGTGTTTTCAAAATAATCAACTGTTTGCCTTTTCACTAGCACCACAAAGGCACCTGGTGAGCGACGGTCGTATTCACTGAGATGACACTCCAGCTTCACGTAGTCAAACTCCACGGAGCGGCACAAAAACCGTTCCTCGTTTAAACAGGCTGCTAGGCAAATTTCCTTGGTAGACGTATAGAAAATGGCGTTATCTAAACCACGTAGGAAAGTATTCGGAATCCTCTCGAAGGTCCAGAGTCGATTACACACTCTCTCTAAGTATGCATAGATAAAGTTGTATTTATATATAGCATGTAGAAAAATAGGTCTATAATACGTCATTGTACTGTACCAAGATCAATTTTTACATCAAAGTGACTAAAATCTAATACTAGAGAAACGCACTAGCTTATGCTTATACAGCAAAATGACTTTACTCGTTTACTTACTGAATGTTTACATGTTAAGTGTTTCTCTTTGAAATTAAATTCTTGGTCAATGATCAGTACAATAACAACTTGTTCGGAAAGAATAACCAACAGAACCGTTTCTAATGCATTGAAACGCCTTTTTCACTAGAAATTAATTGATAATACCTGAACCAAATTAATTAATAATACCTGAACCAGAATTTTCAAATCATGACTTTTATGAATTTCCTACTACTTGTGTTGTGATTTTTTTCTCTGTTCAGCCACCAAGTATTTGTGTTAACTTTATAAAATGTATTGTCAATCATCCGGCACAATATGTAAGTAGATATACATATATATTTTCAATTTAAACCTAGAAGATTATGGTTGCAGCGCACTCAATCACAACCAAGACACGCAGTTCAGTATTTTAAGTATGTAGCTATCAGAGAGAGAGAGAGAGGATATATAAAAATAACAACAACAACAACAAGACTATAATTTATATAATAGCCTTGTACACCCTACAGTATTGTATATCGTTATGTACAATATACTATACACTTCAACCCATCATAAATTACTTCATAGACGTTATTCTATACCTTGTTTACCTCATACAGTGTATATTACCACATATACGATATACAATATGTTATTTAGTTTGTACAGTGTATATTACCACATATATGATACACCGTATATTTATATATAACACTTTCAGCACATTATTTCCAACAGATGCCAGTGAAAGATACGTGAGGACAAACTGCATAGTCCTTCCAAGACTGAAATTTACATGTTTTTAATGTATAACCCCATTCCACCCCCAAAAATAAACAACATGGTACTATTATTCAGTTGTAATGAAGTCTATGCATCGTTTGGCTTTTTCTTTTTCAAAAAGTTATCGAGGTATTTCGCATATAGTAATACGTACCTGAGCTAATGTGAACTTTGGTAAGGAAGTAGGTGTTAACACTGCGTTGTGGGAGGACATTTGGTTTCGTAGAAGTGGTCATATTCTGTAAGGAACACGTAGTGTCTTGAACAGGAACCAATGGATTCACCACAAAACTAAAGACAGCGGATACGCAGTTCACTTCGTCTCTACACCAGCTTTGGCACTCGTACAAAGAAACATTACGAATGGAAAAATATGTCGTTCCGGGATAATCCATGTGAGTTAACTTCTCAAAAGTAACTCTTCCTGGAAGGGGTGAGAACAAAATGAACATAAGGAAGTACACATATATATATATTCAACGACCATGTTTCATTATCCATTGACAAAATAATTGACCTTCGAATTGCGTTAACTGTATAGTAACTAACCTATGAAATATGACCCTTCTATTTTACTATAAACCTATTATTAGTTTCGTATTCAAGATATTTTCGAAACATCTAGCATTTAAAACTGAAACTAGTTTATGTGTTTAATAAACAACCCTTAGCTTCTGTTAGGTCGAAAAAATAGTGTTCACCCCTGAAACTTATTAGTGTATTATTAGTCTAGTAGTTACCGTGCCGAACTGTAAGTTGAAGATCCAAATTTCGAACCGTGATATCGAAAAATACATTCCACACTTTCAGTTGTGAGCGCATTATAAGAGTAATAGTCGATCCGGTTTTCGGTTCAGAGAGCCAGACAAAGCTCTTGTGGTGGCGGGTGCTACTGACTGGTTGCCACCATTCACTTCTGTAGTTTAAAATTAGGATCGGTTATAACTCTGAATCCTAGGGGTCTCTGACCTGACCATTTATTTAGCCGATGTGCGCATAAGGTACTGTTTAAGTTTTAAAATATCAACACCTCTCCGTAGTTGCTATAGAGTGAATGATCAAAATATAGACAAATTTTCGTGGTAGTTATTATTCACTTCTATTGAAAACCAAACTGGCTACACAAATCAGAATTAGAAAATAACTAATTATGTAATTAAACCAATTATATAAAACAAATTGAGAAGAAGTAGATAATTCCATAAATTAAAATACAAAAATAATTAAAACCTATAATAACAAGAAAGTACTGAATCATCAGTTGGATATTAAATTTTAATTTCTATATTTTTGTAATAATAATTTTACAGCTTTTATCTTTACTTTTTTTTAAATAATTTTACAGCTTATATCTTTACTTTTTTAAATAATTTTACAGCTTATATCTTTACTTTTTAAAATAATTTTACAGCTTATATCTTTACTTTTTAAAATAATTTTACAGCTTATATCTTTACTTTTTAAAATAATTTTACAGCTTATATCTTTACTTTTTTAAATAATTTTACAGCTTATACTAACTCTCCTAGTTGTTAAGCTTCATTGTTACTTAAACAGTATTGTTTCTGATTCAATCCACCAGATCTCATAAAACCTCTACAGTGAAAAAATAAATAAATGTAGTGTCGTAAGGAATTTAAGTTAGATAAACATGTGTGTGTGTGTGTGAATGAACAATAACAAATAAATATTTAAATAGTGAAATGCCGCTTACACACAGAAATCTAAGATTTATTTCAAACTTTTCTATGTAGTCATATTCTTCAACATAGAACACGTGGAACAGAATTAAAACATAAAATGTGAACACACCACATAAATGTTCATGTACTCAACACATTCAAATAAAGAAAAAATTAACGACAAAAGTATTTTATCTAGTTTATAATATGCATGGTAAATTTGACTATGATCAAGGATAGCAGGATTTTAGATATTTAGTTCGTTTTTATATAAACAGCTTCAGTTTGTTTGTAATTAAGCACAAAGCTACACAATAGGCTACCTGTGCTCTGCCCACCACGGATATCGAAACCCGGATTCTAGAGTTGTAGGCCCGGCATGGCCAGGTGGTTAGGACGCTCGACTCGCAATCTGCGGGTTCGCATCCCCGT
>NW_013667871.1:132858-152923 GCF_000517525.1 Limulus polyphemus | reverse complement strand
TAGCTGCCTTCCCTCTAGTCTTACACTGCTAAATTAGGGGACGGCTAGCGCAAATAGCCCTCGTGTAGCTTTGCGCGAAATTCACAAACAAATCTAGAGTTGTAAATCCGCAGACATACCGCTGTGCCACTTGGGGGGTAAAGATCTTCAGAAAAAAAGATTCTTAAAAGGTACGAGAAAAGAATGAAGTGAATAAAACGATGAAGGCATTCTTCCGTTGTAATTTAGAAACGTTTGTGCCATCATTTCATTATGTATTATATCATGGGGTTGTTGCCTTTTTTAGTGTTTTTTTTTGCAGAATCAAAATATCGAATTATATTCCAATTTGTTCTAGCAAGAAGTAAGTATCTACTCACATGGTTGAATGATTATTATTCTTCAAGTTTCCTACATTCACGCCTTATTTCTTAGGTTTTTGTTTTGTTATGGATTTCGCGCAAAGCTACACGAGGCTATCTGCGCTAGCCGTCCCTAATTTAGCAGTGTAAGAAAAGAGGGAAGGCAGCTAGTCATCACCACCCACCGCCAACTCTTGGGCTACTCTTTTACCAACGAATAATGGGATTGACCGTCACATTATAACGCCCCCATGGCTGAAAGGGCGAGCATGTTTGGTGTGACGGGGATTCGAACCCGCGACCCACAGATTGCGAGTCGAGCGCCTTAACCATCTGGCCATGCCGGGCCTATTTCTTAGGTGAAAGTACCTATGTTTATCGCTTGTAAACATAGGTGGTCTAATATATTTACTGTTTTCAAAACTTAATAATCGTAGTGCATCTTTTTTTTTTCACGTGTTTGTCTGGCTTTGTATGCAATTAAGAAAATAAAAGAGGCATAAAAGGTTTTTTTCCAAACGCGTGGTTGTTGTTGTTGTTGTTTGTTATAAAGCACAAATGTACACAAAGGACTATCCGTGCTCTGCCTATCACGGGTATCGAAACCCGGTTTTTAGCAGTATAAGTCCGCAGACATACCGCTCTGCCACTGGTGGTCGTCACTGGGTTATCTCAAATCCTTTCTTCTTTGTTGTACAGTTTTGTTTCTCAGGCGAGTTTTCTGTGCTTTTTTAGAATATTACATCAATATTTTACAGAAGCTTGCCATTTTGTATTAGCCACTACACGAACCACCAGGTAGTTCTCTCTTAAAATATCCGCGAATAGTTGTGATTTTAAACATATGATTAAACCTCATAAACATTATACTTTACGACAGCTGCTGTCCGTTTTTTTTTTCTCACTGCCACCGTCTGGAAGATACATTTTAGAGATACTATAGCAAAAGACTCTACAAACAAAAGTTATACGCAATTGACTCCGGAAAACAAAAAACACTAAATCATTCCATCAACAACGTTACTGTTTTGTTAATGCACCAGTGCATCTAAGAAAGGTACTTACTGTTTTTGATGTATGCAAATACGAAAGATAAAACAAAGTAATGAAACGTCTATATGTAAATTCTGATCTTCATCATGTTTACTGCTGTCTCAGTCCATTATTTTTACTCTTCACGGTTTGCTTGCTTTCACAGTAATTGTGAGCATTTGAAAATAGCTATAAATTAAAGCGGCAGGGACTCTCTAGTATGCCACACACACTAAATGGAATACTTTTTAGTTACACTTCCTTATCTTATCATCAGTTATTTATTGTATATCTTCAATTTTTCTTACAGTCCGAGTTTATAAAGATAGGTCATTCAAAAAAATTGTACCTTCCAGTGCAATAGTCAATGTATACTCATTCATAAAACTGTATCTTCCAGTACAATAGTCAATACATCCTCATTCAAAAAACTGTATCTTCCAGTACAATAGTCAATACATCCTCATTCAAAAAACTGTATCTTCCAGTACAATAGTCAATACATCCTCATTAAAAAAACTGTATCTTCCAGTACAATAGTCAATATATCCTCATTAAAAAAACTGTATCTTCCAGTACAATACTCAATGTATACTCATTAAAAACGCTATACGTTCAAATTATTTTAACGTTAAAATGCTGACAGTGTATATGTAACCCTTTCATAAACTCAGAAGTAAACACTTTTTGAAGAAATGGATACAGTGCAACGTTTCTGTTTTAAGTGTACAGCAGATTTATATTCTTATATTGATCACAAAATAAATAAAAACACATTTAAATATTTATTGACAAAGTAATGTAAAATACTTTCAATTTAAATTATTAAAATTACTATTTATTAAAACCATATATATGATGCTCATGGAAAAACTAAAACGTTGGAGGGATTAACGAAAAAAAACTGTTTGCGTGATTTCGAGGAAAAGGTATTTTAAAGAGCTTATCAAATCGTTTATGTGATTTTTGTAGAAATAGAGTCCAGTTAAGGCACTTATTAGCTCGCTTTATGATATTTGTAGAAACAGTATCCAATTAAAGTGCTTATCAACTCGTTTACATAATGTTTCTACAAATATTATCCAAACAAAGCGCTTATCTACAAGTTCGTGTGATATTATTTGAAAAATACGTTAGGATTCACTAAAGAACACTACGAAAAAACAAACCCTCACCTTGAACGGTTGTTGTCATGCTGACTATTAAAACCAATATAATTGTGTAAAGAATCCTCGGTTTCGTCATCGTTTAATGAGACAACAGAAACTGGATAACACGGTAATGTACGAATCTTCCTTTCAACCTAAGAAAAACAGGAATTTCAGAAAACCACATTCAACACATTAAAAAATTATGATACACCGTGTTTATCGATTTATCTGCACACTCTTCTATCTGTTAGTCTGTATAACTGTCCGTTTTCAATCTCTCGATCAAAATCAAATAGATCTCAAATATTTTTGTTTTTTCAAATACCTTTTTTTTACTGTAGTTATACTTATTACTTATGTAAAGCTCCAATTTATTAGTTACAGTGATCGTAGTTCAGGACAGTATTTTTGGTGGGTAGAAAGTGAATTAATTTTGTTTATCAAAAAGAAAGTTTGAAAATGTTCAAAGAAAACTCGTCATAACATATTTTACAGAATATGACATTTCCATTCCATCCTTTTTTTAATAATTACATGAATAAATTATTGTAATTATACAATTATACTCTTTTAAAAATTTGCCCCCCCCCCACTCTTCCCGTAATAGCTCAGTGGCAAGTCTGCGTGCTTACAACGCGAAAACCGGGTTTCGATACCCATGGTGGGCACAACACAGATGGGGTATTGTGTAATTTTACACTTACTAACAAACATACAAAGCTAAACATTTCTATATATATATATATATATATTTAGATCATTTCTTAAGCTAGAGGAAGGTTTTTTTACTGAATATAATTCAAACAGGACAAAGAAACTTTCGTAATGTTTTCCCTATTTTGCTAAAGTTGTCATTTATAGCCATTGATATCGTTTTAAATTATTCGGGCTTACTAGAACTGAGAACAAATATGTTTCTTTTTTTTTCAGCGTAGTAGTAGTAAAATCATTTGTTCCGCATCTGATTTTGACCATACGTAATCATTATTAGTCATCTTCAAATTCATAAGTCACTTTCTATGAAAAATGGTGGGTATAACGCAGATAACCCATTGTGTAGCTTTGTGCTTAACAACAACAATAACAGCATTATAGTAAAAAAGATATTTTGTATGGCTACCTTTAAATTATCAGCAACTGTCCCAGCGCGCATTTATTTCTTTGTTTCCATGGGGATGGCGGGACGACGTGTGAGTGCGTCATTCGCCATCAAGGTCTACTATATATTGGCATACAATTTTCTAGAAATTCACTCCAACTCGTATAACGTAAATATTTTCAATATGTTATCTTTCTTGTACTTTTATGTAATCTGGAAATGTAGAACGTACCCCAGAACCTACATAAAGTTAATAAACTAAGGGGTTTTAAGATTCTCTCTCTGGAAGGTACAAAATAATTCCTGAACGTTCCATGATGATCAAAGGCTAGAAAGTCGAAACATTTACGTCATGGAAAGACAGACAAGCAGATACAGTCATTTAATAGTATACTCATTCCGGTAGAGTTTAGCCTCAAAAACGTTTTTACACCAGTCTTAAAGCTGGCACAAAAGGTCTAAAAGTCTCGTTTCAAACACTTTTCAATAAGTATTAAAACTAAATGGTAAGTTAAACATTTAAATACTGTCGTTATGGTTTAGTAGCGTATAAAATCGCTTAGGTATAACTGTTAATTAGTTACTAATCGTTTTATTAACTACTAGTTACTAATATCCTAGTAAGTTTCGCCTTTTAATCTGCTGTTCGTTTCAATTAAATTTTGAAAGGGTCTTTTTCTGTGGTTATTGTAGCTGTGATTCGAACGTTTGTCCATTGAAATGCTGATGGATGTGTTTGCTATACACTCGTCTGGGGTCTCCTAGACTATGTTATTTAAATGCTTTCAAAGGTGTCTAGGTTTTTCTGACTGCTATGCTAGGATAAAATCTAGTTAGTAATTAGTATGTAGTTATTAGTGTGTATCCAGACAAGTGTATAACGCACCAGCCTTTTCTTAAAGATCTAGGATCAAATCCCAACCAATACATCCACAAAAAATAACCCTTTTCAGGACTTGGAGGAACTACTACTTATTTGAACACCTTCAAGAGGTATACCCAGAATTTGCTGTCTTCAGTGCCAGGTTGGCTAAATGCGTTATTAGTTACATGGATTTAGAAGGCATATTTCATATCATTATTCTATTATTTTAGCATTATTCCATTTTATTGTATTGTCTTTCGCATTACGAGTTCTGTATATAGAACGATATTACAAAGTCTTATATGTCTGAATTATAACATTTTTATATCTTTTTATTTGTTTGTTTGTTCATCTCTTCTATTGGATTCCACATTCTCGACTCTCCAATTAAAACAAAGCTCAGAGATGGTCGTTGTAGTGGAAAGAATGAATTAATTTGTTTGTTTTAGTGCAACGCTACACAATAGGCTATATTAACTATGAAAGTCCAGATAAACTTACTGTTGACCTAATCGAGGATCCTTTGAACGGCGCTAACACAATTCGATTTCTGCCCCAGTGCTTTCAATGACAAAATGAAGAAGTTCAATAAAGCGCGAGTAAACGGCGGGAGTAATCATGACCCTCTTAATTAATGAAATGATTTACAATACAGAAACGTGAACCAAACTATTCCAACCTGTATTATGATGTCGTGGTGAGAGCCGTCAATACCTTTTCTTCTTGTCAAATATAGGGAAGAAAACACAGGCACGCGACCAATTACCAGGCTTGTGCACCCAGCGAGACTCCATCACCATTAGGCGGTAATTGGTTATTGATGTGCAGGAAGTTCATAAGGGTTAGCAGCCCTTATAATTTGTCTTGAAGCTTAAAGTTGTAATAATGAGCCTCAGTTGGATGGCCAATGTATTATACGACTCAGCATAGACAAAAGACCTGAACCAGCCAAATTTTCAAAATATTTTTACAACAACGCTTTACGACTGTTTACAGATCAAACTGAATTTCCGAAACACTTACTGTCTTTACATTGAAAGTAGCAACTTGTATACATTTGTGTAAAGTCACTACTGTAAATACTCTTTATCCCTGAGCAGTTACGTTTGTATCAAATGAACCTTACAATTGTGAGGATTAATACAGGATAATCTGTACAAAAATTGGTTTGTCTCAACCTCAAAGTTTAAAACATCATGTAGAATGTAATAAAGAAATGACAACTGGATCAATAGCTATGCAAAAAAGATAGTTATTGGTGAATGAAGATACAATATTAACTCCTGATATTCCCCATATCAATGATATTTATCCTCAAAAATTTCATGGGAGGATTTGTGAATGCTATAAAATGGCAAAGACGTTGTCAGCAACACAGAAGCAGCGTGAGTGATCAACGTAGACGGTTACTCGTTTTATCCACTATACATAAAAATGAAAGTAATACTCATTTGAATTGATGTTACTCTAGTCCTTCCTTAGTTAATATTATATAGTCTGACAGTCCTTCCTTAGTTAGTATTATATAGCCTGACAGTCCTTCCTTAGTTAATATTATATAGCCTGACAGTCCTTCCTTAGTTAATATTATATAGTCTGACAGTCCTTCCTTAGTTAATATTATATAGTCTGACAGTCCTTCCCTAGTTAGTATTATATAGCCTGACAGTCCTTCCTTAGTTAGTATTATACAGTCTGATAGTCCTTCCTTAGTTAATATTATATAGCCTGACAGTCCTTCCTTAGTTAGTATTATATAGCCTGACAGTCCTTCCTTAGTTTGTATTATATAGTCTGACAGTCCTTCCTTCAGTTAGTATTATATAGCCTGACAGTCCTTCCTTAGTGAGTATTATATAGTCTGACAGTCCTTCCTTAGTGAGTATTATATAGTCTGACAGTCCTTCCTTAGTTAGTATTATATAGTCTGACGTTGATAATGCTGATTATTAGTCTAAGCATTGTCCTGAAGAAACTTTCGCTCCTGAACTGCTTGATGAAATTAAAATAGTTCCATTTTTAAAGACTGTGTTGCACCTCATTACCTACAGAATTATCATCTAAATGGTAAGTGATTAATGATTTCTTTGTTTGTTGTTAAGCCTAAAGCTGCATAATTGACTATCTGTGCTGTGGCCACCACGAATATCAAAACCCGGTTTATAGTGTTTTAAACCTTCAGACTTATCGCTGAGCCAATGGGGGCAATTAATGAATTCTTAGCTATCGAAAGACGTCAAGCTATAGATATTATCAACGCTATTTTAGATATCCTATATGACAAATCTTCTTGTCATACCCGCTGTCTAATTACCAAGAACTGTCGTGGTGGCAAAGAAAATAGCAATAAGAAAAACACCAGATCAAGAAAGTATTTTTAACATTTGCAAGAAATGTATAGTAAAGATAATTGGTTTGGCTTATCTATTCTGAATTTTGGGCAAAGCTACCTGAGAGGGTATCTGCGCTAGCCGTTCCTGATTTAGCAGTGATAACTAGAGAGAAGATAGCTAGTCAACACCACCCACCGCCAACTCTTGAGCTACTCTTTTTTACCAAGGAATAGTGGGATTGACCGTCACATTATAACGTTCCGACAGCTGAAAAGGAGAGCATATTCGATGATGGAAATTCGTAAACATCAACCCTAGTTGATATAATGCCATGATTGATTGGGTTCAAGTTTACTTCAAGAACACGTTCTTATCCTTACGGAGCATAGCTTGGTATAGTGGTTAGGGCACTCGACAAACAATCTGCGGGTCGCGGGCTTCAGTGGAAGTACTACCACAAGGTAGAAAAACCATTCAGATGTTGGAAAGAAGAGAATGAAAATTCCTAACAATACTCGACAGAAGAGTAATTGATGTCCAGTTTGCTGCTTGGCTGAGCTCACGTTTCTTAGGTATCAGCTTATCCATACAATATTTTATTTGTATATAAATTTTTGTTCAACAATAAACAATTAAAAATACACATAATTTTTTGTGGAATCTGTTTCAAATTTTTAACTGTATTTTATCAGCTCCTGGAGACTTGTACTTTATTACTTTAAGAAAACTGCCATACTGGTTGGGTATTTAAAGCAACAGATTGAATGGTTAACAGTTGGATAAAGAGAAGAGAACAACTGTGCAAGCGTACTATCTCTACTGTAGCTACTTGGAGATATATTACAATTTAATAATGCTGGATTAGTGGAAGTATTACCACAAGGTATATCGACTCTCTACTGTAGCTACTTGGAGATATTATATTACAATTTAATAATGCTGGATTCGCGTCTTATGTCTTTGGATTTAGCTAAAGCCTTTGATTCCATAGCTGACTCTTTTATTGAACTTAGAGTATTCAAAATATTAACACCAACTTCAGCAAATATATTACCTTTTCATATAAAAATATCTAGCAGATGTTAGACTAAGGAATATAGTCATGTCTAAAGTTCCAGTCATGTGAGGAGTCTGACAAGCTCATCTCTTATCTTTCAGGTTATTTATTACGGTTATGGATGAATTATTTGGTGAAGTATGAACTCAAAAATTGGAATTATATTCAACAAGAAATATTATCTATTCTTGGGTTTTACTGATCACACTATTCTTGTGGCAAGGAGTGAAATCGGAAGGAATCATCAGTTGAAGATTTTGAAGTTCGTCCTCTGAACTACATCTTCATCTTAACCTACGTAAATGTGTAACTATCTATTCGTCCCAAGATAAAAATATGACTGAAAACCATGACTGAAAATATGTTAGCTATTAATAACCCGGATACTGTAGAATTACACGCTAATGAATTTTTCTTTTATTGGCATAAAATTTTCATCGTTAGGAAAAGATAACTCTAAGACTTATTTGAAAACGTAGAGAAAAACCTCAAAAAAATTCATTAAGCAAGCTTAGAACCCCAGCAAAATGTTTTACTTTTTATAGTAATCTTTATCTTCTTCGTGTATAATTCTTATCGGGAATTAAAATTGAGGTTCTAAGTATATCTATGAGAAACGGTAATAGGAATACATGTAAGTTATAACATTATGTTTCAAATGGACTAATACATGTTAAAGAATCATGAGAAGGTAATGAATGTGTGAGATCTTATTTCTCATATTACTATGAAAAGGTAAAGGAAACAGAACAGAATGACGTACCTATTATTAACGTTCTTATTGCAATATAATAAATTAAGAAACAACGTGACATGGCCTTTAAGTTTTGGGTAAAGTGTATATAGAAAAGAAACCTTATGTTGATGCAAATAGGAGAAGTCTAGCTAGAGGAGACAGCTGGATCCCCATTGAATGGATTGTTATTTGCAAAAACTAAAATATTTTCTGACCCAACTTATGTTTCTTTAATGAAGTTGAGATAAGGAGTTCTTCTGGCTCTCAAGTGGCACAGTGATAAGTCTGTGGACTTATACCACTAGAAACCGAGTTTCGATACCTATAGTGGGTATATCACAGTTAGCCCATTCTGTAGCCTTGCACTTAACTGCAACAAACTAAACCAGTAGTTCTAATTTTTATCGAGGTGTACATTTTCAAAATAATTGTAGAGCTGGGTGTATTAGTGAAACTGAAACACTTGCAGACATTTGTAGCACTATAACTCATCATGCCGTACTGTTCGCTATTACTCTGTAAGAAACTAAACGCTACTCTAAATAAAATTCCAAGATGTAATAAAAATAGTCCAGTCGTTTCTTGTGGAAACCTAAAATATTAACCATCGCTTCCATGCTATCCTATAGTGAACGTAAAAAATAAAAGTTAAAGACAAACGTTTGTCATCTAATTAAGGACACGTATGAATGGATAATTACATTTCCATTGTCCCTATTTACTAGTTAGCGAAACCACAGCCAAGACAAATGGCTTGGAGAAATAAATTTGGTGATTTTTCTCTCTAGATGTGTCTTGGTGCTAATTGTGATCGTACTGTACTGGAGCTTTTGAAAACTGCTCTGACTTTATGTTACTTACATATACTCTGTATGTTTTCAGACAAACCTTTGATAGGAAAGCATAACTGCGTGTCTGTAATATTCTTCCTAGCTCGTCCTTAATGTTTATCTTCTTTGTTTTCTTTATCAAGTGTTCCAGGTATTCATTGTCGACGAGCCTTGTAATGATATGTTTATTTTTTACCTCCTTCTTGACATCTTCTGTATTACAAACTTGTTCATTCTGGAAAGCAGGTAGTCTAAAAACGCCTGTATTTACATAGTTGAAGTGGGTGATTTTTGTTTTGTTTTGTCTAGATATTTACTCGTGTCTGTTTCATTCCTGCCCCTAGTGGCACAGCGGCATGTCTGCTGAATTACAACGCTAGAAACCGGGTTTCGATACCCGTGGTGGGCAGTGCACAGATGGACCATTGTCTAGCTATGTGCATAATTACGAACAAACAAACGATTTCTTTCCTGTAAATTTCTGTGGTATGTGATCTACGTGTCTCAATAACCATCACATTTACAGATGGCAGTTTGTTATCTTCTTCTATTTCCATAGTTTCGCGAGATGTTAACTGTTCTGAAATCTTATCTCTAGTATGTTGCCGTATTATGAAAGTATCGTCAACATACACGAGCCCAATCCTGGGGCGTTAGAGTGGTTGTTTTAAGGGCGTTATGTTCGAAATGGTCATATGCAGATTGTTGAGTACCGGTATTTATCAACTGTTACATATTTTAGACTAAATTATACATCAATACCTCAACCAAACGCACAAAATAAACAATGGAAAAAGGAGAACAAAACTCTCTTTCACCACACCGACTTATTGTGTAATTGTGTAGCCTTAGAGACAAAAGTAAATGCAAGACGTATACATATAGTTACTTCCTATATTCTTCCTGTTAACCTTTTTTTTTTATCACTGGTAGAAGTATTAACCAAATAAATGTTTTTAAACTACTGTCGTTTGCTTAGGAACTTAGAATTGGACTTAACAGTGCATTTCCGATACAAATACTTGGTAGTCATGCTTCAATGACCGTGTCGCTTCTGAAGAAAAAAAAGTAACGTTTTGCAAACGTGACAATGTGATAAACTCTTAAACTATTCACTAACATCTCTTGTGCAGTCACCTGAAACACACTCGTTCAAAGTCGGAAAAACTGGTATTAAATGAAAGTGACAATACAAACAAAAGACCACTCCAAGGCCATTTGAATGTTCCTCAGCGTTTAGGGTGGAGCCGGAAGAAAGCTTGTCAATGGATATCTTTTTTAAGTTTTCTAACGGTTTCCGTTATTGTTGTTACTTGTATACTAAACGCCACGGTCCTGAAACAGCAGAGATGATATTATAAACCAGTATTTTCCAAACTTTAAATAACGGCGCCCCCCTAACTGAGCAAAGTTTCCGTTGCGCCCGCTCCTTCACATTAAATTAATTCTTGCAAGTTTTATGGAAAACACTGCTCTTAAGTCAATTATATCTTGCGGACATCGTGTGTTTTGATCTCTGCTATAGATATTTAGCCGTATTTTAAAGTATCTTGAACTTTAACAACATTGAAAAAATCTTTGATCGATTGTCTGTGTGAAAGCTCAACCACGGCTAAAAAAATTGGGAGTTCTGTGTGGTGAAAATATTCATGGCCTGAATTAGCCACAAAACAAAGGATGCAGTTCAGTTGTTTACAATAAAAACAGCACTGTGTGTATTTCAGATACATATGCAGCATAAAATAGACAACGCGTTATATGTGTTGTTGTTTTCTTCATAATTCCTACCATTGTAATAAACCATTCGTAATAAACAAAGTGTCCACATTTTAATAAATTAACAACATTACGTTTTAACCTCGTTAAACACTTCACATAAACTAAGTATGGAAGAGGGAGAATTATGCAAATGAAAGCAACAATATCTACGCAGGGTTTTATTTCTCTTTTATTACAAAAACTAGGATCGCATTGCAACACGGAATAAAAATAAAACGTTATCACAATACTAGTTATTTTCTTTACAAGTTGGGCCAGTGTTACAACCTGAGATCTTTAGTCTTATATATATATATATATATATATATATTGCCCCTTTTGAAAATCAGGTTGTTGATATTAAATGTTACCTTAAATTAAAATTAGTAACAATACACTAGTGCTGAGGTTATCTTAAATCAGAATGAAATTGTTCCAACTAAAACGTGTACAAATTTGTTACTTGAATAAGTAAATAAAGCGTCGTATTTTTGTTCCAAGTGGTCATTCAACAAATAGTTTAAGTCTTTCGAAAAATAAATCTTAGTTCATAACTAAAATCACTTGCATTAAGAACAAACAGAAGATGAAAACATAAATTATATGTCCACGGAAATGAACATATTTCTACTGCTCTACCGACGTGTGTTACATACACACAGCAATCATAGAGTGTGTTACACTGTGAGGAGTTACATACACACAGCAAGCATAGAATGTGTTACACTGTGAGGTGTTACATACATACAGCAAGCATACACACGGATTGTGTTACACTGTGAAGTGTTACATATACACAGCAAGCATGGATTGTGTTACACTGTGAAGTGTTACATACACACAGCAAGCATGGATTGTGTTACACTGTGAAGTGTTACATACACACAGCAAGCATGGATTGTGTTACACTGTGAGGTGTTATGTACAAACATAAAGAGCACGGATAGCCCTTTGTGTAGCTTTGTGCATAACTTCAAGCAAACAAACAAACGTCTTAATGATTAAGTAGCTGAATTTCCCGTGAAAATACAGCCAATATCAACGATCACCATAAGAAATTGCTGTACAGTAATATATCTTAATTTATCAATACAAGATGTTCTTCTATGTTTTTATGTGTTTTCTTTAACATAATTTTAAAATCTGCTAGTACATACTACGATAGGTCTCTGCAGCACCTTATCTAATGTAGCCATTATCTAGCCGTTGAGATATATATATATATAAATTGTCGGTGAAATAAAACCTGCAATTTTCAAAAGAAGCTGTTATGCTGCATAAACGCATAAAAGAAAATGGACGGTCTGAATATTGGTTGAAAGTAAAATAACCTTGAGGCTTATGCTTAACTGACTTACAATTCACAGACATATCTCATCCGTGAAAAATAAGCCTGCAGCACTATGCTGAGATAATGCAAGTTTCTTTGTTCAAATTCAATGGGTTGAGAGAAGGAATAAGAACAAAACACTTCCATTTCAAAGATGATATCTAATCAAGGGACTATGAAGACTGTGGACAAAGTTACATAAAGCTGGCTAATATTTCATCTTCCCATGAGGCGAAACTGTAAGCAATTTAAAGTCTAGTTTAAGTTCTGGTTAGTTCTTGCAATCAAGAGTTCATAACACTCAAACATTAAATTGTCACCGTACTTCAATTTAAAACATATTAATTAATGCATATATTTGATTTTAAATCAACTCGTTAAGTGGTACAGCGACATCTCTTCAGTATAATAGTGTTCTGCGTTATTACAAAATGTGAAAAATGTTTGTAATATATTGTCTTTACAAGAATGTTAGGTTTATTTGTTGTTAACTAGAAAGCTTCATCTGTGCTCTGTCCACCACGGGTATCGAAACTCGGTTTTTAGAGTTACAAGACTTCAGACTTGCTGCTGAGCCATTGAAGGATATAATGTTATGATAACGACGCTGGCTAACGTTCTAAGAGCTTCCAACTTTCAGTTGAGGAGCAGATTATATATATATACATATAAATATTGCATAAGAAAACATTTTCGACATCTGTCATTTTTCTTTTCGGTTATTTTGAATTTAACTTTCCGTAACCCCATAAGATATTTAACTAATTATCTTGAAATATTTCATAAGCTTATTTTAATACATGATTCCTTATCTATTTGACTGCAAAACCAGTAGATTTAATTCCCTTCTATAAATTTGCTATTCTACCTTATCAGAATCTTACTGTTGAAGCAACTTACACTTCATATTACACACTATCTCTTTGTTCTTCTGGTCTTATAACCCTCATCGGTACACTGGTTTCTTTTCTTTTCATTGTTTCATTTCCGTGTCAAGTTCATCGACTTAGTTTTTTATCAAGTCCGCTGATGCTTAGCTATCACGGGGGAGGGTGGGGGAGGGGATCCACCTCATTATTTTTTGCTCACTTACTAGGATTTAACTGAGTGTTTGTGCACATAAAATACTGATCTTATAACAACGTGCACGTGCAAAAAATACCCACTCTGTTACTTTACGTTCAGAGCATAATAACTCTTCACAGCTGACGTACATCTATTTTTTTTATATCAAGTTGTGTTTTCCTATTATAATTAATCTAATTTTATTTTCAGCTGCTCCAGACTGTTAGCGGGAAAATTATATTTGGAGTATTAAAGTTTTGTTGTTATTTGTTGTTGTTGTGTTTTTTTTTTCGTCTTTCGCGCAAAACTACAGCATTGTCGTCCTTAATTTTGAGCTGATCGACCAGAGGGAAGATAGCAAATTAACAGTACCCCCTGCCACTGTTGTCTGACCGAACTGTTAGATTTGACTGTCACTCTTATAGCGTTTTTTACAGCAACTGGCAGCGAATCATGAATCCTCGAACTCACCGTCCGATCATGTTAAATGTTAGGCCACGCCTGGCCCCATCAAAGTCTATTGACTGTTTTATTCAGTTTGGCATATCTTCGTTTTTAGAAAAATGTGGTGTCTTACAAGATTATATTTGTTAAGTTTAAAAAAATGTTTTTACTTATATTCTTACTGTCCTCACACTGATATTCTACATCTTGTCCTCACACTGCTATACTACTTCCTATTCTCACACTGCTATGCTACTTTCTGTCTTCACACTGGTATTCTACTTCCTGTCTTCACACTGATATTCTACTTCCTGTCCTCACAATGGTATACTACTTCCTGTCGTCACTCTTATATTCTACTTCCTGTCCTCACACTGGTATTCTACTTCCTGTCCTCACACTGATATACTACTTCCTGTCGTCACTCTTATATTCTAGATTCTGTCTGACCGAACTGTTAGATTTGACTGTCACTCTTATAGCGTGCCATCGACCTCAATAGAGGAGAGCGTTTTTTACAGCAACTGGCAGCGAATGGTATACTACTTCCGTTTACCATTTCATGATTTGAGGTTAATTTTCGTGTAAACTTATTTCATAAATGTTCCTAAGTTTCAAAGCCAAATGCTATTTTTATAATGTTAATGTATACTTTAACGTTAAATTCAAGTTAACTATATGAATAAGAATATTTCCGGAGGGTTGTAGTTCTGTTGTTCTAGAAGGGTCTTTGGGTTTAATCACATACTATCAAAGTAAATAAAATAAGATGGGTAACATTTTCTTATGTGCACTTTTGTTTATAAAGGAATTTTACGTCTTGAAAGAACTTAACGTTACTTCGTCTAAGCTCATTGCCACTGCAAGGAATAAACTGAGTTGCTCAAAATGAAAGTCAGACGTATTGTCACAGTTGATAGGATATCACTTAGTTTAATTTTACGAACACCGCGTCTTTAGTAATATTACTCGCAAATAAACAAGCAATTTCAATAGGTTTTAGATGCAACTTATTACAAAAACGTGAACTACCTTTGAAACGCTTCAACTGCAAGTATACATATGTTAAGTAAATTATCATCGACGTTTACCCTCCATTAACAACAGACCTGTAATAGTGATGTAGGTATTTACTGCCTTTTGAAATTATGCAACGTAATATTTTACATCTTTTACCTTATTACTCTCCATATTCAATGACCCCATCAAGGCATAGAAAAATAATCAGTTTCCCTAAGTATGCGTAAGGGAATATGTTTTCCAAGTTAGATCGCTAAATGTTTAAGTAAAAACCAAAGCAAAGTGTGGGAATAAACCTATGGAAAGAATATAACCAGGTGTGCTTCAAAATAATAGTAATCTACAATACGTTGTTCCTTTAATCTAGCAAATTAAAATCTAGAAAATTCGTTTTAGTGATATACGCAATATAATATGAAAAGTCAATAAAATATTCTAATACATTTCTTACATGTCATTAGCATGTGATTTTTGTAATTAAATCACAATGTTTGGAAATAAAAATCCCTTACCTGTTTCTTTAGCCTTTATTGTAACCTATATCTCCATAGAACTCTTCCGTTCAAATCAATAACTTAAGGTTTAAATTTTCTCAAAAAAGTTCGTATACGTTAATAAATCATTCAAGTATATTCGATAGATTTTGTTTAACTTCTTGGAACGAACGCGATCGAAATGAACTCAAGATATAACAATTTCACTGTTTACAGTGGTCATCGGGTATCTTTTGCTACTACTTTTACTTATCGACGCTTTTATATACGGTAACAACCAGAAATGATTCATGCAGAAAATAAGGATATGCTACCGCACGTTGACCCACCTCGACCAGTGAGCGAGACGAACATCATTTCTCGAGAATAGCTTGCTTCTCTAATAGCATTGATAACAATCCATATGGGAGTTTTGCCGCTTTGTTTATACTTTCTTTTTTTATCTACATTCTGAAGTAAACAAGAGAAACAAACGGATGTCATAAGCTAAGTTCTACTCATTAATTTGGAAATTAAACTATAGCCACACTATTACATATCAAGATAATATAATAACTCAAAATCGGTAATTTGAAAAAGAAAAAAAAAACATAACGCAGAGAAATGATTCAATAGTGGAAAATAAAAGTTATTGAAATATGAATAATTTAACATTCTATAATCACTTTTATTATTCAAACCAACTCATCTCGAATTACTGAACGCAACTGAACCGAGTATCGAACCACTCTCCATGTCCTCATAAGTTTAGGACGGCTAATGATGTGTAGCTCTTTTAAGCACATAATTATAAACATTTGGATACTTCCAGCTTGAATGAAGAGTACAATTAGACACAACATAAATCAACTCCAATAAAACACAACAAATTCACTTGAATATTTTATATATAAATAATCGTGTTTATATAATTATAAACATTTGGATACTTCCAGCTTGAATGAAGAGTGCAATTAGACACAACATAAATCAACTCCAATAAAACACAACAAATTCACTTGAATATTTTATATATAAACAATCGTGTTTATGTAATTATAAACACCTAACAGAACGCGGGAAAATACAGCACTTTGAGGACTAATGCAAATGGTGATTAATTAAGCTTGTGTAATCAATATAAATTATAGCGTAAAAATGTACGCATACTATGTACGAGTTAATAAACAGGTGGAACTAGTTAATGCTTTATTTTTTCATTTTATGCAACGCTATGCCTAAATCTGCTTAAGAGGTGTACTTTTAACAAAAAAGCATTATAAACAGCACTTCTAGTGCACAGATGGGTCAGTTGCACGATTTTTTTGCATATCCAAAGAAACTGCCAAAAATAGTAATAAGGAATTAAACAATGGACTTGAATGTGTTAATAATTATTTATGTTAATTACCAAATAACTTTAATGTGAACATTTTCTATACATTCATGCGGCGTGTTTGCTTTAGAATAATCTTATTCTTGACTTGAAGTGAATCGTAAAGTAATTTATTGAGGAGAACGTATATACTAATTCCATAATATTCGGTTGACATATCTATAAAAGCAACACATAGCAGGTTCAACGTCACAATATTTTTTGAAATTGAGATGTTTGTTGAAAAGTATAGTAATCACGAACACTATGAAGGACGACTCGAGACAAGTTTGTTTGTTTTTTCACTGAAATTCTTATGCTTAACCAGTAGCTACTGTACATTTGAGCTTTAAAACGTTTTAAGACCATAAAACATAAAATTCAAGTTCGTGGACTTGTATCAGAGACAGTGGAGATATAAAAATATTAGTTATATATATTGTTCAGTAAGAACTGTAGATTGCAGATAATAATTACAATGAACGCATGAATACTGGTTTCAACATCAGACTTACTGATTTTCAATTCAGATCGTGAATAAAAATGTCACAAGGCCTGGCATGGTCTGGTGATTAAAGCAATCGTCTTGTAATCTGCGAGTCACGAGTTAGAATCTCATCATCGAACATGCTTGTACTTTCAGTAGTGGTGGTATTATAATGTGACAGTCAATCCCACTGTTCGTTGGCGTAGGTTGTGTTGACTGTTTGCCTTCTCTCTAGCCCATCACATCCAACTTAAGGACGGCTAGTACAGATAGCACTTGGGTGACTTTGCACGAACTTCAACAAACAATAAAAGTGTCACTGGTACA
Organism: Limulus polyphemus; assembly: GCF_000517525.1. Classification (NCBI taxonomy): domain Eukaryota; kingdom Metazoa; phylum Arthropoda; class Merostomata; order Xiphosura; family Limulidae; genus Limulus; species Limulus polyphemus. The sequence goes on along the minus strand of NW_013667871.1, from coordinate 135,200 downwards.
ATTGAATAGTTTGAGATGTCAGACTTTGCCGAAAGGTGTCGCAACTATCATGAATTTTGCAAGTTGGTTTATTGTTATTGATGGATTGAAGCTTACAAAAACCTTTAAAATAGTAAATTCGTCATTCCCGCTATATTTACAAAGACTGTACTGTGATACTAACTGATGTGCACGAGACATTAGCGAAAAGAATTGTTGTGTTCCTTTGTCTATTTCAATTTTACGCGCAACACTATACAAGTACTTTGTTTGTTTATTTGTTTGTAATTAAGCACAAAGCTACACAATGGGCTATCTGTGCTCTGCCCATTACGGATATCGAAACCCGGATTCTAGCGTTGTAAGTCCGCAGACATACCGCTGTGCCACTGGGGGTCATATAAGTGCTAACTACGCATAGTCGTACATAATTTCGAGCTTGTAAACGAAGGGAAAACTCAAACAGCAGCTACTAACAGCTCTTGAGATATTTTCGTCTGTTATTGTTGCATTGTGTTCTTGTTGTTTTGATGCAAATCCACACATTGGGTTACCTGCGACCTGTCCACCCCGGAGAATCAAACCTTGGATCTTAGCGTTGTAATTGCTTATTATTTATGATCTCTTTTATTAAATGATCTCATTCAGAAAAAAAGTTATAACTGTGAACTACAGAATAAATTGAGAGTATTAAATGACACTCATAACAGCTTATTGGCTAATCCTAATATTTATAATTTATAAATGAGAAATTTTCACCTGAAAAAAAAATCAAAATTTTGGGTTTATATTAAATTTTTTTTCTATTAGTAAATAATTCTAATTTAAAGAAGATTTGTTAGAGCAATTGTGGTCAGAAACTAACAACTTCTGTTTTTAATTCTAAATGTAACGTAAGTAATTTTGAATTAACAGATATTCGTATGATTAAAAGTTGGCTGAATTGTCATTTTAGACAAAACTAATTACAGCAGAAATTTTAAGAAATTGTTGAAAGGTGGTTCAATAGACAGAAGCTTAAAACGATCTTACAATAATGCTTCATAATATGGTTAAAATATTGTCATAAGTTGTGTCACTTTCGGTAAGTCTACGGACATACAACACACAAATCCTCGGTTCGATTTCCCGTGGTGAACATAGCAGATAACCCAGTGAGTCTTTGCTTAAAAACAACCAAACTAAGTAAAATTTCCTTCCCAATTAACACTAATATTTAAGTGGAAAAATTCAGTAGAGTTAAATAATAAAAAAAGTAAAAAATTTAATTTGGAACCAACGAATAAATTGGTCTCATTTAATGAAGTTTCTCTTTTCACGAATGTAGAAAATGCATTAAGCTGCTTTGAATATCGATTATTAGCGAGTTATGAGTTATCTTTACTATGCATGTTTGATAGTGTAAGTATTGCCCGATGTTGTGTTTTTAACGCATATTTTAAAGTTCAGGAAAATTTTTACAAACGGATTAAAGGCTTATGTATGGGATCTTCTTTCTCCCGCCCCATTCTGGGTGGGCTGTTTATACACGATCTTGAAACCCATGCTTTAAATACAACTTTATTTAAGCCAACTGTGTGGCTGAGCTATGTGGAGGACACGTTTCTTGTGTGGAGACATGGTAGCGATATGTTAATGGATTTAGAAAAAAAAGTCAGCCTTAACATTCATAGCCCCCCAGTGGCACAGCGGAATGTCTGCGGACTTACAATGCTAGAATCCGGGTTTCGATACCCATGGCGATCAGAGCACAGTTAGCCCATTATGTTGCTTTGTGCGTAATTACAAACAAACAAGTCTTAATATCCAGACGAGAAAATGTTTTTATTTCGACGTTGCTGTACAGAAAACCGCTTTCAATTCTTATACCGCCACACGGGTTTCTCCTGTTCACAAATATTGTCTGATTTCTCTAAGTTGGTTTTTAGAGCCTTAAATACCTATAATAAAAATCAAATGTAAGAATTGAAGTTTTTAAGGTGTATTTCCATCGATACAGGATTTGTAATAAGTTAACGGTATCCTAATGTATCAAATTAAATGTGAATACTTGTTCGGATAATATAAAGATATGCTTGCCATATGCTCAGAGTATTTCCACACAAATGTGCAATATATTTAAAAATCCTATTAACTTTAGTGCAGAGATTCTCAAACTGTGATACCACTGGTGGTACGTGGAGCTATGTCGGTGGTACACGACACAATTAATATAAAAATCATAAAATTTGTAATAAGCCCTATCTGAGCTTTCCGCGTACATATACATACTACTCTCGTCACTTACAGACTCACCCTCTACTTGCATAGACTCACCAGTATTTTCTCCTTCAATTGATAAAATGGTACCACATATTCTTCAA
>NW_013667871.1:131881-132722 GCF_000517525.1 Limulus polyphemus | reverse complement strand
CGGTGGTACACGACACAATTAATATAAAAATCATAAAATTTGTAATAAGCCCTATCTGAGCTTTCCGCGTACATATACATACTACTCTCGTCACTTACAGACTCACCCTCTACTTGCATAGACTCACCAGTATTTTCTTCCCTTCAAATTGATAAAAATGGTACCACATATTCTTCAATCGTGCCAGAAAAAGAAAAAAAACAATCGTGTCATTCGCATTAATGGGTAAGTGTAAAAACATGAATTTTTTTTTTATATACTTTGTATCTTTTTTAAAATTAGGCCTGGTTTTGTAATTTTAAAAAATTTAACAGAAAGTGGTACGCGAGCCTGAAACGTTTGAGTACCACTGCTTTAGGGTTATGTTTACTCCTTTTTTTGATGTTGTTTTTTGAAGTTAAGCACGAAGTTACGCAAGGGGCTATTTGTGCTCTGACTACCACGTGTATCGAAACCCATGTTTCTAGCGTTGTAAGTCTGCGGACATGCAGCTGTGCCACTGGGGGCTTTCTCCTTGTTCTGAATTAAGTAATTTTATTATTGTTCTGAAATAAAAAATAGCACAGGATAAAAAATGTGGTATCTATAAAATTCCATGTAACTGTGGCTTAATTTGAAAAATGTGGTATTTATAAAATTCCATGTAACTGTGGCTTAATTTGAAAAATGTGGTATCTATAAAGTTCCATGTAACTGTGACTTAATTTACAAAATGTGGTATTTATAAAATTCCATGTAACTGTGGCTTAATTTGAAAAATGTGGTATCTGTAAAATTCCATGTAACTGTAGCTTAATTTGAAAAATGTGGTATCTATAAAATTCCATGTGACTGTGGTTTA
>NW_013667871.1:116821-130888 GCF_000517525.1 Limulus polyphemus | reverse complement strand
AAATTAACCTATGTAACTGTAGGCTAATTTGTAAAATAGTAGGTAGTACTATAAAGTTACCATGTAACTGTGACTTAATTTACAAAATAGTGGTATCTATAAAATTCCATGTAACTGTGGCTTAATTTGAAAAATGTGGTATCTATAAAATTCCATGTGACTGTGGTTTAATCTGCATTCGTCAGACATACAGATATTTTACATTTAGAGTTCAGAAACATAAAAATGCGACGAATATACGTAATGAATCAGATTCGGATGAACATGTGGCGAGCACCTCTAATTTTATAATGTTCAGTTAATTAATCAGATTGGTAAAAAAAACGAATTGAATATGAGAGAATCTTTAGAAATTATGAAAAACTAAAAGGATAATCTAAATAAAGATTTCCGTCCGGGTATTATAGAAATATTTTTGTTTGTTTTAGAGCAAATCCACCTTAGGGAATCGAGCCCCGGATTTTAACTTTGTAAGTCCGTAAACTTACCGCTTAGTGTTCGCAAACTATTTTATAAATGTAGCAGGCGTAACAGGTTGGCTAATTATGTAACTGTGGCTTAATTTACAAAATGTGGTATCTATAAAATTCCATGTGACTGTGGCTTAATTTGAAAAATTTGGTATTTATAAAATTCCATGTGACTGTGGCTTAATTTGAAAAATTTGGTATCTATAAAATATGTTAAATTATTTAAATTTTGTGTATATGTGCAGTTTTAAGTTAAATAACTTGGCATTTGTTGTAACTCCTTAATTCTCCTGATGAGGACAGTGTAAGTCACCGCTAAAAGATGTATGAATGTCCAACAGTGCCTTATGTATTCATTTTTTTTTTTATCGTGTAGTACATTTTAACGTTGGGATGTGTTTTAGAATTTATTACCTTCGCACAATGTATTAAACTTAAAGTTATGTTTCCTATAAGACTAATCAAAAATGGCTGTTGTAAAGTTCTCTAACCTATATATATCACATACAGAAGATTATTCACGCTTTGTAAGAACTATATATATGTAAATACTATTGCAGTGAAGTATGTCCGAATACGTGAGCTGTGATGCCTCGGGCGACATGTTTAGCTCCTGCATATAGTTAGTTCATTGAAAACTCCAGACCAATGTACAGTGCAATGCCGCTTTTCAAACTCTATGGTTGGAGAGCTATGGCACAGCCTTTTCCAAGGAAGGATAGCCGTACAACGAATTTATTTAAAAATGAGAACCAAAAGACAAAATTTCGAAAAGAACTTTCAGTGATATCTGTGGAATTGAAAAAAAAAACTATAACTCTGAGCATTTAAGACAACGCCAGGCTTTAGTAACACTCACCCACAAAGTCAAGGCCATGGCTACGAAATAGAACCCTCTAAATCTAAGACATCCATTGCGATGAACCCTGACAAGGCTTCTTGTAGGCTTAACAAAATGGTAAACAATTATTTGGGTTAGATGAAGGTACACAAACTAAAAGATTCCACTTGGAAATCAACAGATGTTTTGGCAAGGAAGGGGACGAGAGAAACTGGAATCACAGCAGTTTCATTCAAGCTAGCAGATGCAGTGTCAATGCACTTTCATTTCGTTTAAATGTGTCCTTAAATCTAAAGGGACTATGGAAAGTTTTTAAACATTTGTGGTTCAAAGTTGACCTCGCAGTCCTTCCCACGAACTTGTTAACAAAATAGTGTGGAATTATAACAATCAGCAAACTGAGCAAGATAGACGATAGAAAAAGACTTTCTAAAGGCAGTACACGGACCTAAAAAAATCGGGCTTATAAATTGTGATAAATTCTCAGTGGAATTATACTATTACATCAGTTTTTGAATTAAATTATTCACACATCCGTTATCCATTTGAAATGTATCAAGTTTTATATCACTGAATCTAGTAAGAAACAACTTCGTTGAACACTTAACGTCAATCTCAACCCTAAGAGTTTAAACCCTTGACGACGCAGATCCAGGCTAACATTGTTTAAAAACACATTAATATTCACCCAACTTAAAGTTGCGTAGAGGTTTCTAGAGGAAATATCGTGGTTTGAATTTCGGAAGTCTTCGTTCCGAAACTACACATTTTTGTATTTACAGGAGCGGTAGTGTACATATTGTAATATGTACTATGACCAATTATGACTCCAAGTGTTTAGATGATAATTTCTTTGTTTAAAATGCAAATTAGGCAAAATTTCAGAATTCAGTTTATTTCTATTTCCATATTTTGTTAGCGCGCTTAGTTTTGGAACGATTATTTGCGCATAACCGACTTTAATTTTTAACCAATAGATAGAGAGAAGATTGCTAGTCAACAGCACCAGCCCCCAGTGGCACAGCGGTATGTCTGCGGACTTACGACTCTAGAATCCGGGTTTCGATAGTCGTGGTGGGCAGAGCACAGATAGCACATTGTGTTGCTTTGTGTTTAACTTCAAACAAACAAACCACAGTACCAACCGCCAACTCTTGGACTACTCTTTAATCGTCACTCTTATAGCGCACCCAAAGTGCGGAGTGCGTTTTTGCGGCAACGGGACACGAATTTTAATCCTCGGATCCATACTCCAGGCATTCAAACCCCTAAGTCACACCTGCACCCGACTCTCGAAATTTTTTGCTTATTTGTTATTAAGCATAAAGCTACACAATGAGCTAACTGTTGTGTTGTACCCACAGCGTTAATTGAAACTCGATTGTTAATGTTATAACCCTCAGATCTACCGCTTAGCAATTGAAGAATTCAGAATACAGCAAGAAACTCCGTAGTTAATTATTGTATCATACAATTATTTCATTGGATTTTTTTTAGTATAGCTTCATTGTAATTTTTGTTAAATTCTCTATACGAATAAAAAAACATGTTATTAAATACAACAATATAACATGTAGTTTAAACAGTAGACGGATCAATCAGGTACTGAAACTCTTCTCGATGCCTTAGTCAATTTCACAAACAAATAAACTAACATTTATCATCATACATTATAAGGCATCGAAACCCAAATTTTAACATTTTAAGCTGTGAGACTTGGACATCATAAAACGAGTTTCTTTGGTACAATATTTTTTATTATAAAATCTGCTTAAAACAGTAATAAAAAAGTCACTTTCTTGGCATGCGCGTATGAAGGGGGTGCGGCTGGTGCGATCACAACCCCTAAATCGCACCCATATATGTATTAAAATGTTTAAAAGGCCACAGATACCATCAAAATGCACCATTTTTCAGTAAAAAAAATTACAACATTTTGAGCGAACATGCACCGAGCCCATTAGTATGGGTTTGCTCCGATTTCGTTTTGCTTCCAAAAGTAGAAACCCTTTATAGTTCTCTGCCTGTGTTCCTCCATGACATATTTTTGACTATACGCCTATCATAAAACTAAATACAACTCTTGCTTTGCAGAAATGTTCTAGAAAAAAATGCATTTGGAATAGTTTTGGTTTCCATTAGTCCTTCCCCAATGACTCAGCAGAAAGTCTATAGGCTTGTAACGCTAAAAATCGGACACAACACAAATAACCTATTGTGTAGCTTTGTGCTTAAGAACAAGAAAAACACAAACAAAATCCTTTCGTCCAGCAAATTATGGATGTATATATCATTATAAAAGAGCAGTCTTTTTATGGCAGCATGCACATCTTTCTATGATGACATGTAAATCAATGTTCTTTTATGGCAGTATTCAAATTAAAAGTATGATTTACAACTCCAATTTATTATGACTATATTGACATTATTCGTGCAAAATGCAAACGACACTTTTTTGCTAAGAGTAACTGAACTGGAAGTTTAGTGTGTTTCTTCTTGATCAGTAGTTAATCTACTACAACAAACACATATGTACCCACTGTAACAGTGCTTTCGTTAAAAAACAAAACTATGAGAACCACACAAAAAATAGCCACGAAGCTGCGAAACCTGTTCCTTTCAACCACATATCAAAGTAAGAAAACAACGAGAGGGACGAAACCTGTTCCTTTCAACCACATATCAAAGTAAGAAAACAATGAGAGGGATGGAAAGTTGATTTGATAATATTTTTTAATATTTTAGAAAATGCATTAATCTGCTTTCTCGTGCGTATATATACGCATGGCGATGTTGAGACTTGATAATGAAGTTCAATAAACCAGATTTACTATCGCTAGTTCTGATCCCTTATCTCTTTGCCATTTGGCCCACCCACCCTTAAGTAAATAGTATCCGTTCCTCTAGCGGTATGATTTTGTTGATTTTTAAAAAGTACAATTATTTCGATTCAAACGAAAGACCACGAAGTTCTATCGAGACAATGATACTTAAAGAGATTAGTTTACAATGGACATTGACTCCACTTCAGCTGTCGAAAAAAAAGCCCGGTAATTTCACAATCGGAAGTGCGAAATTTATGTGTTATTATTATTTGCCCCTCCCCAGTAGCTCAGCGGCAAGTCTGCGGACTTACAACGCTAGAATCCGGGTTTCGATACCTGTGGTGGGCAGAGCACAGATAGCCCATTGTGTAGCTTTGTGCTTAATTACAAACAAACAAACAAATTATTATTATCAAATTATTACAGAGTTAGTGTATTTTCAACTCTTACATCACGACGTTTTGTGTGTGTGTGTATGTACAAACTTTACAAAGTAAATTGATTGGCCTAATGTAAGGATTTAACGCTTGAATATTGGGTAATTTCGGCAAAATATTATTAACGTAAACAAAGAACTGCAAACAAATACGATTTTAAGGAATTAAAATATGTTTTGGAAACTTTTGAATGTGATCTTTCATTTCTATCTTTCAATGGATGATGAGCATGCCGGACTGTGGATCTGTGGTTCGCGCCTCGTTACCGCTAAACAAAATCGTGCTCCGAATTTATTTATTTATTTTTGCCGTAGGTGCGTTATAAGGGGAACGATCAAAGCCCACCAGTTATTAAAATAGCCCACGAGTTATTGGTGGATGATGTTAACTAGCTAACTGCCTTCTCTCTAGTCTATCACTTCAGAACTAGGAATGACTAGCGCAGATAGTCCTTAAGTAGCTTTGTACGAAATTCGATAAAAAAAAACAATACAACAACGTCTACTTTGTGATTACAATATTTCTCTATACTTACATCTGCGTTCTTGAAGTGTATGAATTGGTTGTAATTTTGTGTAAGGTGATCATTACGTAGTGCTACCTCGACTCGAGTATACACAGTGGTCATTTTACTCTCTAATGTGTGATTGGCTAGAGAAGCGACGTTTCGTTGATCTCTGACTCAACCTGTGTTCTTGAACCTTGGTATCTGACTCAGACTCGTGCAACTCAGATTTCTGTTAGTCCAATCTTGGAAAGAGAGAGAAAGGTGTTACTGGAGTCTATTTTTCTCTATCTTCATACTGTGGTTTAGTAAAGTTAAGATGTGCTCTTACATTAAACATTAGTGTTGTGTGGCATACTGCTTACTGGTTATCCATACGACCTTTCATCAGTCTTGTCTTACACCATTGACGATCTTTACAAAAACCTCTTCCATACTCAGTATATTTAAAAAATGTAAAGTTTCTTTATTGTATCAGTATTCTCTGTCAGCTGATCGTTACCACAAAAAGTGATGAGACGATTCCTAAAGAAACGGGTTTAGTGAAATCTCAAGTACTGCTGCATCATCTGATTTTTATTTGTTATTGTTTTTGTGGGGGACATCTAATATAATGCACGGTTATTTCAAGGACCACATTTAAGAATATTTTTCTTTTCACCTTAATGTGGTATGTATAGTCATTGTGAAAACAAACCCTCCAGGATCTTTGAGAGCCAGTGCTTTTTCTAACGTGATTCATTTTCCAAACTTTATCGAGAGGTTAAGACAGAAATCGATAGCCAGAAGCTCTTTGTAATTATAGTTTGAATTTGAAGTCATTTAACTCTCTGAACATTGTGATATAATAAGATGCTGTGTTGTGAAAGATAAAAAAGTAAAAAAAAAGTTTCTAGAAAAGTTATTTCAAAATAAAAACAAAACCTTTTTTTTTGTCTTTTTTTAGGTAGTTTGTTTCGCATATTAGCACAAAGCTACACAAGAGCTATCTACGTTAGATGGCGCTCAGTTTGTACTAGTAGACTGGAAGTAAAGCAGCTAGTCAGCACCATCTAGCGCCAACTCTTGGCATTAAAGTGTGTAGAGCGATTTTGCGGCAACAGGACGCGAAACGCTGACCCTTGGATTCAAGTCCGGCAAACTAAACAGTAAGCCACGCCGGCTTTTTTGTTATCATAGTAAATAATTCTTCGCACTTAATCTTAATAAGGTGAAAAAAAAATTTACTAGTTAAATTAAAATTATAAACCCCTTGACCCCTCACACACACACGCTAAAAGTAAATGTGTAATTTGCTTTGTCGGTAAAACATTCTCGAGTATGAAACATTGATTGCAAGTAACATACGACCCTCAGAAGAAAACTTGAAGGCTTATAACATTGAAAATCGGAGTACTATTCCTGCAGTGGACATAGTGCATGTAGATCATTGAATATTTTTACGCTTAACAGCAAACAAAGCCATTAACCTTTGCTAGAGTCTATTACACATTAAATTTATTTTTGTGACTGCAAATCCTCATGTGATTTTCATAGAGGAACGATCTAAAAGAACCTGAAAATTATATTTTAAATAAATTCAATAGTAGATAAACTTGACCTACCTTATGTGTCGTAGATGACCATTGAACTTGACCTCTTTATGTATAATGTCTCATGAAAAACGAGAAAAAGGGAGATTATTTTGTGTGTCTGTTACAGTTCTTATCTCTAAATAATACCCAGTTGTTGTTGTTGTTTCTTTACAGTAATATTCAAATCCTAAATAATTGAATCAAGGTTAGTGTTGTTTTATCTATATCCCTAAAAATTGCCCATCAGTGGCACAGCGGTATGTCTACGGAGTTACAATGCTAGAAACCGGTATTCGATATCTGTTGTAGGCAGAGCACAGATAGCTCATTGTGTAGCTTTGTGCTTAACTTCAAACAAACAAACCATATAAAGCGGGGTTCGATTCCCTTGCGAACAGAAGCAAGGTAACCTTTTCTACAGTATTGTGCTAAAATCAAAACCTGCCAAAATTATAAATATATTCAACTTGATGATGTGTTAATGATAATTTTGTTACTACACAGGGGGAAGAAAACAATGTTTTTATTCTGAGACTTGCAACGTTCACTATTAAGAAAGAATTGAAGAATGTGACTGAGTAATAGTAATGTTTAGTAGTAAACATTTCAACTTTTAAACATTTGCTAACTTAAAATCCAAGGAACTTCGCAGGCGAAAACTGTAACAAACACTGAATGACAATAGTCACCGAAAGAGCTTCAGTACCAATCCTTTTTTGTCTAATTGCGCAGAAGCTTTGGCTACTTTGGCAATTATTAAAACTTCTGATGACCAAAACTTCATAATCGTCAATCTCAGCTACACTACTGTCAATGAACGATGTGTTTATTAATAACGAAGTTAACCAACAGAGAACGTCAACTTGCTAGCTAATGAATGAACAGCCAATTTTTCGGCCTGAATGAGCTGCACTTATGATATTACAAGTTTTTTGTTTGTTTTTAGTAGCAAAGCTGTCTGCTATGTCCACTACGTAGAATCAAATCCCGGATTTTAGCGTTGTAAGTCCTTAAACTTACCGCTGTCCCTCCAAGGGACAGAAATCACAATATGATAACAAATACTTACAACTCTTCAAAATTTCCGTTTAGTTTATTTTAATGATAACATATTTTATCGCACTAACTAGCTAGCATCTTACTCTCAGTACTGTTAGCGTGTATATGTGATTTAGCTTACACTATCTGATGTAATGCATTTGAATCAAACCTTAGTCGTCCTCAGATAATCGACTGATAACGTTCTGCGTTCCCTGAAAACATTGGCACCAATTCGGTGATGGAATATTGATATTTTACTGAACACACTGGCAACAGTGCAATCATGGAATGTCGATATTTTATTGAACACACTGGCAACAGTGCAATCATGGAATGTGGATATTTTACTGAACACACTGGCAACAGTGCAATCGTGGAATGTGGATATTTTACTGAACACATTGGCAACAGTGCAATCATGGAATATTGATTTTTTACTGAACACACTGGCAACAGTGCAATCATGGAATATTGATTTTTTACTGAACACACTAGCAACAGTGCAATCATGGAATATTGATTTTTTACTGAACACACTAGCAACAGTGCAATCATGGAATATCGATATTTACTGAACACACTGGCAACAGTGCAATCATGGAATATCGATATTTTACTGAACACACTGGCAACAGTGCAATCGTGGAATATTGATTTCTATTTTTGATTTACATAACGGGCAGATTGTCTTCGTGTAGCTATACACGTAATTCAACAAACAAACACACTTTACAAAAACGGAGCAGTATCGCTAGTGAAACAATTAATCTCTCGTTTGTTTTAAACTTTCCAATCTCTTATACACTTTCCCGATGTTAGATGCCACTTTGGAAATCAAATATATCTCAATCGAAATCCTGTAACAACTCATCTGTTTCTCAATGTTTGTACAATAACAAATTTTATCTAAAACTACATATATATGTGTGTTTGTAAAAATAACTATAACACTTTTGTTTGTGCTTTTAAACTATATCCAAATAACTTTCTATAACTCCGACTTGTATAAACAAAACTTATACTAAAAAGAACACGAAACAGCTACTTTCTATGCCAACTCTTTTTTTTGCATCCGGCTTCTTGCGCCTAAGTACATATGCAACGATACATGTATCACAACAAACTTGTTTTGTGAACTGGTACAATTGACAGTTCATCCCGTACTAGGGAAGGTCTCAAATGTAATTAGCAGTACTATTCGGTTTCCCTCATGCATTAAATATACCTGGTTTTCGACTCATAACAATCCTTCCGTTACTACTAGCTGTCGTTTTATCTCAACCATTCATTATCGACCTTGAGGAACCATAAGCCTACCTTCATGACAATAAAAAATATAACCTTGGAAGCCATGCGACAAAACCTATGGTTTTACCACTAAACGATCACGCCCTACAAAGACTACCAGTTCTATTATAGCAGACTCCCTTCCATCTCTTCCTATGTTGTCGCTGTTGTTGTTTTGGTATCAAGCGCAAAAACTACAGAAAGAGCTATCTGTGTTCTGCCCACCACGGGTATCGAAGCCCGGTTTCTAGCAGTACAAGTCCGCAAACATGTCGCTGTGCCAATTGGGGGGGGGGGCGTCTTCCTATGAACTGAGGACACTGTCACGCTGTAAGGTGGTACAAGATGTAGTGCATAAAACAGCTAGTTTGCACATATTTTAATTTTTTAATTATTGTTAATGACATCTAAACTTTAATGCATAAAACACCTATATTTTCACGTTCTAATTCTCTTATGTTTATGTGCGTTTTATTTTTTATGTTGCAGTAAGAAAATATTAATAGATTAATTTTGAAATTGTTGGCTAAAATGTCTAAAATTTGTTTATCTGTTGCTTCCAATTAGAACTTCTGTCACATTGCTAAAACTGTAGAAAAACAGGACTTCCTACCTTTCATTTAATGATGCTTTTAAAGGGTGTCTAAAGCACTGGCTGTCATTTAACCTGTTATTAACGGCAGAAAATGTAAAAAGAAAGAAAAAAAATCAGTAAAAAAGCTAAAATATATGATTGTTATTTTATTTCTTATATTCGGTCTCTGGTCTAAAAATCCATTTATCACAACTTTTCGTACATTGACTCCTTAAGCCAACATATTTTACAGGCAACAACAATTCCATTGGTCGTGACGGTTACAGTTTAATAATTATACGCACCACCAGGCGGATCTTGACCTTGTCAGAAAAGTAAAATGGTGTGAAAATGTACAGTGTGGCCACCGGGCGTCTGTTTCTTAAACGTGATATCAAGTTATTATCAGTAAATAAGGTGGTTATAAGACATAGAGATAAAATAGATGAAAAGTAGTATAAAGAAAGCTCAATAAGGTCGTGTTTTGCTGATTTAGGCTTAAGGAAATTTAAATAAAACATTACTATAAATGAGGTTGCATAATTCAAAAGTCATCATGTTCAGGTGAGGTTTAAAGCATGGCACACAAACAGAAACACTGAATTTTTTACATTTAAAGACGCTTATGAATCCTTGTATTATCCACTAAGCAAACAATAATGAATATTTATTTCCATCATTTCTTCATTTCCTACCCATAAAAGAGGTTTGACAGTAAAAAATAATAATACCAATAAACATAATCAGGAATTGAACAACGTAAAGCATTTCCTGAATAAATCTAAATTTTTATACTTAGTAAGCTGATTTAAAGAATAAATTACCCAAAAAATATGACTTTATTTTCATGACGCATGCGCTGTTTGGTGTTGAAGCTTCTCATTAGCATTTCTTCGATGCTCCCCGTTAGCCCAATGTGCACTTATTCATTGAATAAAGTTTTCTTCTTTTATAACATTGAAAAGCTTTGCTAACGATATCAGAGCAGCGAGATTGAAATCTGTGAACAAAAAATCTAGTCGAATTTCTTTCTGCAGTGTAGTATATCGTACTAATAATTCACCTTTTTAGTTAAATTGCGTCGTATATTTAAATGGTCCTCCCTCCAGTCTGAAGGCTTATGACGCTAAAAATCAGGTTTGGATACCGGTGGCAGGCACAGCACAGACAGCCTATTCTGTAGCTTTATGCTTAACAAACAAATGGGCAACCAAGCTTTAATATAGGAATTCCCGAGATCATCAAATATAGACACAACTCCCATAAGTATTACTAAATTAGCACATTTACAGCAAAAACAACTATCCTTACACGGTTAGGAAACATGTTTGGATTATCTACTAAAGTTAGCTTGCAACAGTACTCCAAATTACTAAAAAAACCTTAATCTCTCTGGTGACTCAATAGTTACCCCCCAGTGGCACAGCGGTATGTCTGCGGACTTACAACGCTAGAAACCGGGTTTCGATACCCGTGGTGGGCAGAACATAGACAGTCCATTGTGTAGCTTTGTGCTTAATTTCAAACAAACAGACTCAGTAGTAAGCATGAATGCTTATAAAGCTTACGTTAAGGATTAGATCTCTACAGTGGGTACAGAAAAAATCACTTCTAATGTACAGTGAACAAAATCGTTAACAAAAATTTCAATATATTTATATATAATCCTATTTGTATTAAATCATTCAAACTGTAGATACACTAAGAATTTTATCGGAAACTTTCATGTCGCCCAAGGGGTCAGCGGTAAGTTTAAGGCATTATGACGCTAAAATTCGGAGTTCGGTTCCTCTGTTGGACAGAGTATAGATAGTACAGAATGTAGCTTTTCGCTAAAACAAGCAAGCAAACAAATAAAACATTCGCGAATTAAATGTTGATGGTATTATATTTAAAGTAACCGATTCTGTAAAATAATTTTATCTTGAACCATAAAAATAGTTTTTTTTATAAAACTCCCTTTGAAACTACTCAAATATTAAATTTGCAGTTATTTTGAGAATTTCAAATTTTGTTTCAAATGAACTTAAACAGGGGCTATTTGAAAAAGGAGAAAACTCCGGCCTTTTTTAAAACATTGAAACAATAATAAAACGATGAAAAATATGATATATTTTGTCCTAAGGGGTAAGAACATTTTTGAACAGATGGCTATTTTAATTAAAGACTTTCGAAGCTTTTTTCAACAGAATTCAACAAAATGAGGTATACATTTAAGACTAAGCCTAAAGAGTTCCAACAAAAAGTTGCTTTCCGAACTTACATATTATTTATAATATTCTATATAAGTTTGAGCTCTTTGTAAATGGAACTGGTATACACAGAAAATCACTACCTATTCAAAATATCGTTGATGTGTATCACTTTCAGAATTTCATTATTATTCATTTTAGCACGTGTTGTAGCATATCCAAACCTTGACAACAATTCATTTACTTTGGAATGTTTATATTAATGTAAACTAAACAACACTAAGTAAATGTTTTTGCTACTATTAACACTTCTGTCATAAAAACCGCGAGTATTCCTGAAGTGAAAACATCTATTCATTACGACAACATTTTGAGTTTGTTAATGCAGGAAAATAGAAATAGCTCCTGAGATATCGTATGCTGCAACACCCACATAGACCATAACAGAGAAGTAAACTTTAAAACAATGTGTTTATTACCAGCGTAACTTAAAATTTCCTATAGATTAGTTTTAAATAACATTTTCACGATTTTTACTTCATTTTTGTAGAACGGAATGATCAGATCTTCCAAAGCTCTCAGTAAGCATCTTGCATCTAGCAGTAATTGCATTGTTGCAAAAGTTTTTGTAAAATGGTCTCACAAAGTGGAAACTTTCCTCGAGGCTAATGTTCCATTTTTCTTTTCGGGAACATATGGAACTTGATTAAGTAACAGGTGGTGTTATTTGATGCTAAAAGTTAAGAAGGTTAAAACGTCTCATGATATGAGATGGAAAATAGCACATTAATTATTTATTGATATAAAATTTTAGAAGAGAGGGAAACAGATTTTTAATCTCTTAAAGTTTATATACTAATTTTTAATGTTAGTTCATATATTCGTTTTTGAATGTTCGTTCATATATTCATTTTTCAAATTTTAGTTCAGGTATTTTTTTATAAATCTTTGTACATATATTAATTTTGAATGCTGCTTTCTATGCAAATTTTTAAATCTTAGTTCATATATTATTTGTTTAATCTTAGTTCATATATTATTTGTTTAATCTTAGTTCATATATTAATTTTTAAATGTTAGTCATTCGTTACTATTTTAATCTTTGCTGAGATATTATTTTTTAATCTTAGTTCATATATTTATACTTTAATGGTAATTCATGTATAAATCTTTAAATGTTAGTTCGTACATTAAATTTTGAATGCTATACAGTGAAAACATTTTTATTACTTCATGCTTGACACAATGACATATAATCAATTTTGTACACATCTTAATAACATTTTATGTATTATAAACCTTCAAATTACCCAACTATTTTCACACTGTTCATTATCTGGGGTACATATATACTGCATCATACTGAGTAATGCTACGTTATTTACCTGTTACAATATTCACTGACTAAAGACATTTAGTGAAATCATTCATTTTCCATGTAAACTACACATGCATATGTAACTCCAGCAGCAATTAGAATGGACTAACTTTAATATAGACGGTACTTTTGTTTAACTATTTTTATGTGATTCATATGTTTTTACAATTATGTACAGAATAAAATCTTAGCAATTTGATACAAAAATAATTTAGAAAAAATGTGTTAGAAAACCATAGAACCCATGCATAATTTTAGGGTTAAAGAACATGTAGCTGATCAACATTAAAATATACGATAAACTGTTCATAATGATCATATATTCACTTTTAAATCTCACTGTCTTTGAACATATTGTTTTAAATGTATATTTAATAACAGATTTGATTAATTATTTTATGTATTCAGATAATCTTTACTCTTTCTGCTAGTTATTAGAGTTCAGCTTTATTTATTACTATCGCTGCTAGTACTTTAAGCTGGGGAAGGTGTGTCCTTGAAATCGGATAAGTTATATATATATTGTTACATCTCTGTGTTCGTTTGTTAAGTTCCCGTATAATTTCTTTCGGATGAAACTTTAGCGATACAAGTCCTTTCTTAAATAAAACTAGTTTATTCTTTCTCAGTACAACTTTGCAATACACTTAATTTCCACAGTCACTTTAACTTAAACACACGCTATAATTCACAATGATTCACGCACTTTACTTACGGTCACTACCGCGCTTGACTAAATTGTCTGTCTCTGTCTGTTTACAATTATCTATTATTTATGTCGTCACTTCTCGCCGGTTTTATATATATACGATAAAAGTGCGAGTCTAGCAAACGCTCGAGCCTTCAAGAACGTTCGAGATACTCATTACGTGTTACCAGCGCCACGTTACTTCCGCTGTCGTAACAATATATTGTTACTAACTGGAGTACCCGTCCATTGGAC